>NC_091952.1:232676820-232819822 GCF_031021105.1 Erythrolamprus reginae
TTCCGCTTCAACCGCAACAACACAAAAGCACGCAACAAATTCAAACTTAATATTAATGGCTCCAAGCTTGACTGTAAAAAATATAACTTTAGCAATCGAGTTGTCGAAGCGTGGAACTCATTACCGGACTCAGTAGTGTCAACCCCTAACCCCCAACATTTCTCCCTTAGACTATCCACGATTGACCTCCCCAGGTTTCTAAGAGGTCAGTAAGGGGCGTACATAAGTGCACTAGCCTGCCTTTCGTCCCCTGTCCAATTGTCTCTCCTTATCTCATATATCATATATCTTTTCTTCCTTCATATATCTTCTCTATTTTTATATCTTCTCTTTATATATAATACTTCATGTCTATTCTCTTCAATATGTATTGTGTATTGGACAAAATAAATAAATAAATAAATAAACAAACAAATATATAAATAAATTCTAGAGTTGGAAAAGAAAAATATTATTTTGTGGGATTTTTATCTGTACTCTATGGAATGTTCATGACTTCAACAGATCATAAGTATATAGGCTATTGATGAAGGCTTATGTTATGGAGGATCTAGTAATCAGAACTGATTTCAGAAGAATTGTCCATGTCCTCTCCTTCATTACTGATAAATAACTCTAAATCTGCAACAAATTCTGTAAAAATAGTCTTACTCAATTATTACCAAAAGTGTAAGCAGTTGCAAAATTCCGAATTTTTAACTCCTTGCTTCATCCCCTGTAGCATTGTCCAACACTAAACCATTTATAAATATCTATTAAATGCAATCTATACTTGAAGATGACAGAACATCACAAACATTTAGAATCTATCCCGTTATATAAAGAACATAAATACTGATAAATACTCAAGTTCTTTCATTGATCTTTGTGGAATTTACAATGGTATACTGCAATAATAATAATAGTAATAATTGACCTCATAGAAATATTTAAGGCCTTCATCTGTCAAAGTCACTGAAATGCTGAAGATGGAATAGGTAGAATTTTGTTCGAATCCTGTCTCACCATTTCCTCCATATAAGGCAAGAGCCCAAAACCTATTGTGAAAGTAAAGTCCTGATTAAAGTAAGTAAATAAATATTTGAATTGTAAACAGTGAACATTAACTAAACATATAATCCGGTTATATTTCTAAAAGTGGGTTCTTGCAAAGTAGGTTTTCATAAATATAAATATGATAAACAACATTGCAGGCCCTTAAAGATACTCATAGTAAGTATTTCATACTATGCATGTAGATTTAATGAATTGCTTAATCAGTATACATTCTTTCTAATCAACTAGAAGATAATATATTTTCAAAAAGCATTGCTTGATAACTGCAGAAAGGTCAGCGTTAGGGTTAGGGTTAGAGCAGGGGTGTCAAACTCAATTTCATTGAGGGGCACATCAGGATTGTGTTTGGCCTTCGGGAGTGGGTGGGTATTGTCACGCTGAATATTGCCAGCCCCTCAGAGACATTCAGCAATGAAAGAGTTAACTGTGTGTGCCTTACTAAGATCCTCCTATTATGATGTAATATCCTGCCAAATCTAACATCACTTCCTTCTTCTTCCTCATCATTCTCCATTCTCTTTTCTATCCTCCATCATGTGAAGACGTATTTGTTATGTTGTCCCTTGAGACATGTTTTATTTTTGCTTTTATAATAAAGAAATCTTGTTTTGAACAAATGACTAGGTTTCTATCTATCGCCTCCGCGGGGTTAAGGTCTTAACGGACTTTAATCATTCACAAACCGTGACAGGTATGGCCATGGCCAGCTTGACATCACTCATGTCATTGGCACCCCTCCCAGGCTGTGTTTTTGGCTGCCCCGTAGTACTCTGCTAGCAAAAATGGAGTTGCGGGAGGCTATCGTACCAAAAACAGAGCTCAAGAGGAGTGCCCGTGACAAAAATGACATAAACTGGCAGAGGCACCATAGCCAGTAGTGATTTGCTACCTATTCAGTAGAGTACAATGTACCGGTAGTGGCCGCCAGATTGTGCAATTTGCATGTGGCTGCTAAAGTGCCAGTCCTATGAGCTCTGCCATGTTTTTTCTTCAATTTTTCATATTTTTGCCACATGCACAGAAGCAAAATCTCATGAGGGTGCATGAGTTTTCAGAGATTTTTGCTTCTGTGAAGGCATTGAAGCAAAGATAATACTGAAATCTCTCCCTTATGCACGTTCCCTCACAAGATTTTAGCACATTTTTGCTTCCTGTGCATGCGCAGAAGCAAAAAACCACATACACAAAAGAAGTGAAAGTGCGTGTGCAGCGCATCGGTGGTGACGGTAGTGGCAATCCACCCCTGACTGTGGCTCAGTCCTTTGCTGTTTCCAGGGCAGCCCCATGGGCCAGACCTAAGCACTCCTGTGTTAGAGTTAGGAACATGGTCTCAATCTTTGACACTCATAACGGTTTTACTTTGGGGAAATTTTTTTCCAATCTCAAATGATAAAGTGTAGGTGAAGGAGCTAGAGATCTTTGTACAGGTCTGATCTCTTGCAGTGAGCTTTGGAATTAGATTGAGAATTGTAATGTGATATAAAAACTTTTTTAGACATACTTCTTCCTCAGAATAGAGAGTACACTCCCGCTGCCTTCATGTCCTATCAGCCAAGAGATATAATGCAGTGGCTTCACCCTAAAGGTTTTGGGGAAAAACATGAAATAATAATAATAATAATTAATAATAATAATAATTTATTAGATTTGTATGCCGCCCCTCTCCGAAGACTGGCTGTCTTACTCTTCGCAGTGTAGCCTGTGGGATGCCATTCAGAAACAGTCTACAAATCTCACTGATGCACAAATTCCATAGTCCCATGATGGCAAACCTATGGCATGCATGGCACAGGTGGCAAGTGGAACCATATTTGATGGCACTTGAGCTGTTGTCCTAGTTCATCTCCAGCGTGCATGTACACCAGCCAGCTCATTTAGGGCTCACACGGAAGCTTGGGGAGGGCATTTTAGGCCACCAGACTGTCTTAGGGGAAGTGGGGGAGGATGTTTTCACCCTCCCCAGGCTCCAACAATGCCTCTGAATCCTGGGGAGGGTGAAAAACTGGCCTACCGGAAGTTGGGAAATGCATGCATGGGGGACCGGGGTGGGTGGTGGTTCACACATTTGCTGGGGCAGGGCACAGGGATATTGAATTATGGATGTGGGCACACACACTTTCAGCACCCGAGGGAAAAAAGGTTCACCATCACTGCCATAGATTATAAACTCATCTTGGACCTCATTCAGAGTGGATATGATTCCTAGTGTGAACCAAACCATCACCCTTCCTTCACATTAGATTTACTCAAAGCCTTGAATGGTGCAACTGATCTACTCAGTTGTCCCAATGCATTAGAAACATAGACTATTTAGAAACAGGTAGCCATGTTAAACATCAGAACTATCATGCGACAAAGGCCATCAGATAAGAAGACAATGGCGATTCCATCTGTATAGCTTCTGAGTAAAAAAAACCATGGACACGTTCATATAAGTCAACATGATTTGAGCTTGACTCAAGGGACACTTTATTGATAGAGACAAGTGAAACTATTAGGTCATACAATAATATGGAAAGGGAACTCATATTCATGGGGTGTTCTAATCAAAAACAGGAAGCATGTCAGTTCTTGCAGGAATTAAGTTAAGACTGGTCATTTTTACAAAATACCTTCTTAATATCTTATGATATCTCTACTTATTCTCTTGCCCTTTCCCAAATCATGTTCCCCAATGCATATAATTGCCCCCGAGAGACAGTTGATTAGTGACTTCATTTGGAGTTTATTAATCTATTATTTATTTACTGCATTTAAAATGAACTGGATATTCATTTCACTGGGACCGTGCATCCTAGTTAAAACCTGTTTATTTTGCATTGGTCGATGACTAATAAAGGATTGAATGCATCTATTCATTATTGCTTTGTATAACAGGTCGGGGAATATAAGGACTCAAGACAGTAGAAAATAATACTCTTAATTATGTGATGGATGCAGATCTGAGTCATTTTACTCAAATACATAAATGGAAGATTGTGTAAATTCCTCTCCTTACTTGTAATTCTTTTCCTGTGGGGGAAGAGCCCAAGACAAGTTCAAAGAATGTATTTCTTTCACCGGAATAACTGAAACAGGATAAAAGGGTTAATATCATATATTCAGAAGGGTAGATACTTTTAAATTTGAAAAAAATAATGGATAAGAAGCATAGGAAAGGTTAGGAGGGAAAGAAAGCCAAAGATCTCTGCTGGTCAACAGATCAAGGATCTTTGGAGATCTCTTACTTCCTAAGAAGAACATTATGACAAGGTGAAGACCAATCCTTATATTTGTTAGACAATGAGGACCTCCAAGGAATTTGTTCTTTCCCTGAAGCTGTGCACTGAGGTTGTGTATTGTTGACTTATTTATTGGCCTTCCACCATTGCATCAATTGCTTTTAAATAAGGACACCACCACCAAGACTAAAGGGAATACAAATGTCACATTTTGGTTGACAACTGAACTTTAAGAATTTATTTTATTTTTCTCTTCACATCCTCCTCTTTCTTTTTCTAGTTTGCTCAAGGAGGGGTCCATTTAGGTTTCTTTAAATGGCTACTAATACTCTAGGAAAATAGGATAAAATACAAATGACGAAGCTAAATATTTCACATTCCTCTAAAAAGTACCATCACCCCAATGTATAGCATTGTAAAATAACAGCACTATGTCTCACTTCCCCTAAACAGGGGTAGGAAAAGTTGGCTCTTCTGTGACGTGTGGACTTCATCTCCCAGAATTCTTGAGCTAGCATGATTGGCTCAGGAATTCTGGGAGTTGAAGTCCACAAGTCGTAGAAGAGCCAACGTTACCTTCCCCTGCCCTAAACCAAGGTAACTATAATCTAAGTCCAAGAGATACATATCAATGATGGGTTGCTGCTGGTTTGCCCTTAACGGCGACAGAAATTTGCACTCACTCAACGAACTGGTAGCGATGACTGGCTGGCCACGCCCCCAAATTAGTTATCCAATCACCGTAGCTGGCAAACAACCCTCTATATGCATTTGCAGAGGTTTCTACACAGGCACAGAGTGTCATTTCCCCGAGGTGACATAGACACACATACACGAAGGAAATGAGCACATGCACATAAAACATGCACTTCCATCACTATGCGAACTGGGAAGTAAGGAAGAAGTAAAGAATCCCAGCAGTTATGTCCCACAGAGTGGGCCTTCTCCGAGTCCCGTCAACTAAACAATGTCACTTGGCGGGACCCAGGGGAAGAGCCTTCTCTGTGGCAGCCCCGGCCCTCTGGAACAAACTCCCCCCAGAGATTAGAATTGCCCCCACCCTCCTTGCCTTTCGTAACTCCTTAAAACCCACCTCTGCTGTCAGGCATGGGGGAACTGAGCTATTCTTTCCCCCTAGGCCTTTACAATGTACGCATGGTATGTTTGTATGTATGTTTGGTTTTATAATAATGGTTTTTTAATTGTTTTAGTATTGGATTATTACATGCTGTTTTTATCACTGTTGTTAGCTGCCCCAAGTCCATGGAGAGGGGCGGCATACAAATCCAATAAATAATAATAATAATAATAATAATAATAATAATAATAATAATAATTTTGTATCAATTGAAGTCTCTGAATACTTTTCCAGGCTAGATGGCATGTATGGATAGATAGGAATTAGAGAATGGAGTATAAACAAAGTGATTATTTGGAGATCAAAGAATTAATGAGATTTCTCAGCATTTTCTTAGAATAAAAATCTGTTTTGAATATTGGTTTACACAAAGGTTTAAGCAATGAAAGCACACAGTAAAGGAATCTAAATTTAAATCATGACTAGTGAAAGCTACAACAGTGATCAATGGTTCTGAATATGAAACAGAACACTTTTTGATTGTATAAACACTATACATTGGGTAAAAAAGGAAATTTAGTCAAAAAAGATATATGAAAGAAACTATTAGGAGAATCGTATGATTGTATCAATAGAAAGCCCACATCATATTTGAAATAGTATTAGAACATAGATGAATCTCCCAAAGGGGTAAATGGAAAACAGATGTAAGAAAAGAAAATGTAGGATTCAGCCAAAAAGTGAATACTGTAATTAGAATGTTAAATTTCACTTAGCTTTTGTTGTGGCATCACTTAATGTTTTAACCTGGCCCTGTCAACTTTTGATAATGTAAATCCCAACATGTTAATAAAAAAAAAAAGTTGTACATCTTTGTCTTCAATTCTACATCTTAACAGCACAAATACATGGTGGACAGGTGTTGATTAACCCTTTTTAAAAAAACCTTTGTGGAGCACCCATGCTATGATCTCAATATTGTGAATACACAATAGGCATAGATGGAAGACAATGACTTGCCTATGACATATCTTTCAACACCTGATAAGCCATGAATGCCTTTCCCAAGATAACTTTTCCAAGAAAATGTGACACCTTCCCCATTATTATTTTTTGTTTAAAATATATGGCTTTTTCATTAAAATATTTTATTTATATTAATATCTAATGGGTTTATTCCTATGTGATTCAATTAGCAGCCTGTGAATATATTGAACATTCAGTTTTAATGTTTAATATGATAAACATCAGTAAAAATAGCCCCTACAAACAAAAGCCTTTTTTGGTTCCACAAAGTTGAAAATGATCCTAAGTATGTACTTCTTAAGAAACACCGTGTTATACTACACTAGAAAATTATATTTTGATGCACAATTTCCATCCAGATCCCCCAACTTAAAAAAAAAATCAGAAACACATCTACTTACTTTTGTAAACCTTGTGAAATTCCGGTGTATCAAAAGGGTTCATCAGGTGACTAAAATCCGGTCTGGGCAACCCACTTAAAAAACAAACAATCAGGAACATTTTATTTAAGTCTTAAAATTTAAATTCTACTGCCATCTCATCTCTCTGGTGTCCCTATACAAACCCTGGCACTGTGGAAAATTAAAAAGTATCTTAATAGAAGACCTCTATGACCCCATAACTGAGTTATGATATTGCCATTCTTTAAAGCAGTGATTTTCAACCTTTTTTGAGCCGCGGCACATTTTTTACATTTACAAAACCATGGGGCACATTGAGTGGGGAGGGGGGGGGGGGCGACTAAAAAAAGTTTGGACAATTTTTTTTCTCTCTCTTTTCCTCCCTTTCGCTCTATTTCTCTCTCCCTCCCTCTTTCTCTCCCTTCCTCTTTTTTCTCTCTCTCTCCATCCCTCTTTCTTTCTCTCTTCCTTCCTTCCTTCCTCTTTTTTGCTCTCTTTCTCTCTCCCTCCCAACCTCCCTCTGTCTTTCTCTCTCCCACCTTCCCTCCCTCTCTTTCTCTTTCTTTCTTTCTTTCTTTCTTTCTCTCTCTTGCTCTCTCTCTCTTGCTTTCTTTCTCTCTCTTATTCTCTTTCTCTCTTTCTTTCTTTCTTTCTTTTTTTCTCTCTCTCTCTCGTTCTTTCTTTTTCTCTCCCTTTCTTTCTTTCTTTCTCTCTCTTGCTTTCTTTTTCTCTCTCTTGCTTTCTTTCTCTCTTGTTTTCTCTCTCTCTCTTGCTTGCTTGCTTTCTCTCTCTCTTGCTCTTTCTTTCTCTCTTTCTTTCTCTTTCTTTCTCTTTCTTTCTCTCTCTCTCTCTTGTTTTTTCTCTCTCTGAGATTTGCGGCACAGCTGACCATGTCTCATGGCACACTTGTGTGCCACGGCACACTGGTTGAAACACACTGCTTTAAAGAGTCTACTCTCGGGTTTTGGTGTCTACTCCGATTTATATCTATTGTGGCAAGACCTACTTTTACTGGGAAAACTTACTGCATATCAGCCTACATCAGCTTTGTTAGCTAATTCAGAATGGAACCTGTTGCCCTAACATCTGGATATTATATTTGGCAAAAAACCAGAAGTCCCAACCTTCTATGCAAGAGCTTGTGGGAATATTGTAGGACTGCTTTGCTCCTCTCCTATCAAATGTTTCTTTTTTTTCAACTAAACAATGATGTGTTTCCCCAGAAAGTTTTCGGTACTTAATCAGCATGAAGTTTAAACATGATCTGCAAGGGGGCTACTCTTGGACAGCATTGTAATTTCTCATATTTGCTTTTTGGAGCTTTGTTCAACATGCAAATCCAGGCTGAATCACACACAGTCTTTCATGCTGTAAACTGCTCAGATTTGCTCCAAAATGACATGGGTGGCCAATTTTATTTTAAATTAAATAATTTGCACATCTGTTTATGGGTTCTCTAAGGTTCACTAAATGGGCTATTGCTATCCCGTTATTCTTTGGCAATTTTCAAGCATTACTTTCAAAGTATGTTAATTTTTAAATGACTGCATTCATAATCTGAGCAATTTAATGCTTTTCTATGCACTTATGTATAGATCTACTGCTTACAGCAATGTTAGATTCTCTTTATCCACATATCCCCAACTTCCAATCTTTAGACTGTAAAGTTTTTTTTCAACTTCTGATAAAGTTCCCTAAATTATTGGGAAAGAGGTTTGTAAAAAGACTTTCCTCACATTCAACTGAACCCATCCTCAGAATTCCCTAACATGTAATAGAGAAATGGTCAGCTGTGATCTAACAAAGGATGTGTGATTTGGTTCTGGTTTTACATTTCTGCATCTTTTTCCTGGAGAAGATCCAGGGATGATTTTTAGATAAGCAATAGGATTTTGCTTCTCTAGGTCTTTGTGACAGTTTTATGCTTTTGACTGAGATTGATATTGCTTTCTTTAGTTTTAAATGAATTTCATTTTGTTCCTTTTGGAGGACTTGGAAAGAGGAATATTATTGAGTTTATAAAAAGTCATAAATGAGCCCAGAGCTTGTGGCAGAAGAGAAGTTATAGATGTGTTTGTCCCATTTCTGCTAAAAATACATTTTTTAAAGAGTTCATTTCATAGTTTAGCAAATGAATAAATGAAGAGGAAGAATCCTCTGCCTCCCAATAAATAGTGTACTTTTCAGAGGTGGGTTCTTCCAGGTTCTAACTGGTTCTTAGGAACCATCAGTAAGTTGCCGATGATGTCACAGAGTCGGTTCTGTTGGTGCCGGTCCATGGGCGCTGCCATCTTGGATTTTGCTTATGCGCATGCACATAAGCTATTTTTTCATTGTTATGGGGGCATGTGTGCCTGGCACAACCCTGAGCAAACTTACAGCAAAATGATCCAGAAACCACCCCTAGTATTAAGTTTGGTTTGGTTCTCTTTGGGAAACAATCAAATAGTGCAACATATTAGTTAAATAATATATTACCATTTGGTTCCTAACTTGCATTAATTGATTAGTATTCAGGTCAGAAATTCAATTGAAAACTCTGAATTGAATGGATTTTTGAAACTGAATTGGAAGGTTAGTTTGAATCAGTGAACTAACTCAGAAGTCCCTGGATTTATTTTGATAATTTTGGATACTTTTGCATATAAACATTTGTTTTCCCAGTTCTGAATTCAGAATTCTTGATGAATTCAAACTGTGTCATTGTGATCTGAACATTCTAATTGAATTAAATTAGTTTTCTAAATAAATTTAAATTATCAAATTGATCCATTTTCAAAATGGAAGTAATGGTCAAAAATTGCTTTGTGTGTATTTTTTTGATATTAATTCCAAATATTGACTGCACTTCTGTTTGCACAAACCTCAAAACACACATTCATATGAAATCATGTATATGTTTTAAAATGGGCCTAATACTGACAAATAAAGGCAAACTTAAAAGAAATCCTGACACTCCAGTTTCCATAACCTAAAGGTAAAGGTTTCCTTGTCCAGATGTATTCAACTCTAAGGCATGATGCTCATCTCTATTTCTTGGCCATGGGAGCCAATGTTGTCTGAAGACTTTTTCCAAATGTGCATGGAACTCTTTTACTTCCCCACAGAAGTGGTACCTATTAATCTGTTTGCATTTGCATGCTTTCAAACTTTTAGGGGGCAAGAGCTGGGATATGGAAAAGGAGCTCAATCCATTGTGTGATGCTCAGGTGTTGAATCCAGGTGTCATCTTTCCAGCTGAACCACTGTGCCCCTTCCATACTCTATCTACAAATCTCAAATCCTTAATTTTTTTCCTCTTATCATTTTGTTCCTATCCTCCTTTGGTTTGAAACTTTTTTATAAAATAGAAAATTTGCTATTATTTATAGTCCCACACCATCCATATTCCCACACCACCCATCTTTTTAAAACAGAAGAAGCATCTTATACCTCTGGAATGTATAGTTATGTCGATAGAAGTTTTATAATTTAAGCAGAATACTTCAGTTATTGGGTGAATTAGACATTTTAAGATTAAGAATAACATTAACAGAATATATTCTTTCACATTGCTACTTCTAATGGAACATATGGCGTATAGAGAACACTTAGCTCTTCCAGGAAAAAAAAAAATAAGAGAAAAGATAAACTCACTTATTTGGGATGTGTGAGAAAATTTCCGTTACCCATTTTTCCAAAGTATCCAGGGTTTCTAATCAGAAGAATATTTAAAAAGGAAAAGAATCATAACATGTATAAAATTTAGAGAATAAGGGAGAATTGACAATTCTGTTACAAAAAACAAACTATTTATTGTAAGTTTGTATCAAATTTCTTTGCATGTTTCAAAGTTTTCAAATGACAGTTGTGCATTTAATTGAAGATGGAATTTTCTAAAGCTTAGTGACTAACTATGAACCCACAACAGAAGTACACAATATTCTTTCAAGGCTGGAAAGCTCTATTTTTGACAGGAACCAGAATATTTTGACACTGGGACTCTTTTTTTTTTGTTTTGCAGCAAGGATAAAAATGTGCATACTAACGACATTTTAGAAGTGCAATTTTTAAATAAAAAGTTAGGGAGAAAAATGGGAGTGGGAGACCTCTAACAGATAAATCTCCCCCCTAGTCATTCTTAGCACTGATAAACCTCTGAAATCCTCCTTCAGATTGGTCTGAAGAATAAAATTTCACATTTAATTCTTTATGCAAAACATCACATTTTGGGCAAAGATGCTAACAATCTGGTGGTCCATGACAGTTGAGATGTGCTACACCCTCCATCAAGAGTGCTTAAAAGTCACTCCTTACTAAATGCAAAAAACCTCCATTTGCTGTATTGATACATTTGCACAGGATTAACCACACAGTGATTCTTCCAATTAATTCACTAATCATGATATGCTCTAGTACAGTGATGGTGAACCTATGGCATGGGTGCCACAGCTGGCATGTGGAGCCATATCTGCTGGCACGCAAGCAGTTGCCCTAGCTCAGCTCCAACATGTTATGTGTGTGCCAACCAGCTGATTTTTGGCTCATACAGACATTCTGGGAAGATGTTTTTGGATTCCAGAGAGCCTCCAGGGGGATGGAGGAAGGAGCCTTTAGCTTCCCCCAGCTCCTTTGGATCCTGGGCAGGGCAAAACGTGAGCCTACTGTTCCCACCAGAAGTTGGGAAACAGGCCATTTCCAGCCTCCAGAGAGCCTCCATGGGACAGGGGGAACTATTTTCGTAACCCCCCCAGGCATTGAATTATGGGTGTGGGCATTCACATATACGTGATAGCACACACCCATGCTCTTTCGGCACAGGAGGAAAAAAGGGTTTGCCATCACTGCTCTAGTATAATTGTACATGGGAATGAACTTATGGAAACTGATGGAGGCTGCCTGGAGAATGATTAGGTAAGGAGTGGGGTGGAGATCTAAACATCCCGCAGGCCAGAACTGGCCACTGAGCCTTGAGGTTGACACCCCTGTTTTAAGAGCTTAGTGATCTTATGAGATCATTCTGATCTTTGATTATTATTTTAATTTGGGTGAGCTTCAAACAAAGTCATATATGTCAGTGTCCATAAGAAATCCCCCCCCCATTATTTTTGCCAAACAACATATGTGCACCAGATGGTCCACCAAGCATGTGTCAATTCAACAATATGAAATGTGCATATAGATTCACATTATATGCTCAATTTCCCAGATTAAAAGCAAAGGGATGGAATTCTATATTGTCCTTCAGTATCATTAATCATTTCTTTAGGAGGTGGTAAGCAACAAAATATTTATCTTCCCCATTTACTTGGCTGAACCTTCCTGCCTGCTTGTCATGTACTGTATCTGGACAACCAGATTCATATAGTGAGCTGAGTAGTATCATTTCCTGAAAACAATCAATCAATCAATCAATCAATCAATCAATCTGTCTGTCTGTCTGTCTGTCTATCATCTATCTATCTATAGGGGTGGCGCAGCAGGTAGAGTGCTGTACTGCAGGCCACTGAAGGTGACTGTAGATCTGAAGGTCAGCGGTTCAAATCTCATCACCGGCTCAAGGTTGACTCAGCCTTCCATCCTCCCGAGGTGGGTAAAATGAGGACCTGGATTGTGGGGGGAATATGCTGGCTCTGTTAAAAAGTGCTATTGCTAACATGTTGTAAGCCGCCCTGAGTCTAAGGAGAAGGGCGGCATAAAAATTGAATAAATAAATAAAATATCTATCTATCTATCTATCTATCTATCTATCTATCTATCTATCTATCTATCTATCTATCTATCTTAATTATGTGTTATTTTTACCTCTAGACTGGACAACCAGATTCATGTAGTGAGCTGAGTAGTATCGTTTTCTGAAATCCCTCAGTCTTGCATAGGTATCAATTCCTTTCTTTTTTGGTGCATATTTCAGTGTCTCCGCATTACCTATATAATTTATGAAGAAGAGGTTTTCTTAATAACATTAGTATCAATCTTCCTATAGTCTTGTATTTTAGTTCTAAATGTTTTCTCTGAGACAAAAGTAGACTTTGTTTAACTTAAAATAGCCCAATAATACAAACTAAATAGTTTTTAACACAGATGTTATCTTCTATGCTTCTATTAAACTTAGTAACAACTTTTTTTTAGAGTAAAGAGCAAAAGGGAGATTAGAACAATGATTTTGGAAAGTTACAAATAGGTGCAGATGGATTTGAAGTAAGATTCTAATACTGCAAAAATGCTCCTATGGGGGAAAAGCTGCTATTTTGAAATGGACTTCGAAGGTTGGACACTAAAGGGAGTAATAATGAATTAACAATTACAATTAAAGGAAAAGAACAGCTATACTTGATTTACTAATAAAGACCGGAGCAAAATACTTTAACATTAAGCAGGGGTTTTTTTAAACAAATAACTCAATGTCTGCCATTATAAATTGTGTTTAAAAAATAATTTGGAAGAGGATCTGAAATTAAATGAGTTTTAAAATGATAGGCTACAAGGGTATGGGGAAAATGCTATGCTGGATTTAAAAATGAAACCAGCAGATACCTTAATTAAAATTGATGTAGAAATAACAAGCCAAATGTCTGATCTGGATAATTTCCTCTATTGGGTTTACCAAAACAAAAAAAGATTTATTAAAGTTTTAAGGAACTTTGTGAAAATAGACAAAACGTTTTTTAAAAATCACTTTCTAGGCCCTTATTTGACTGGAGTAAACGTCAAGATTGTTAGAAGTAAAAGTAAAACACTTTATTCTTTTTATTCTTTATTCTTTTTATGCTTTTTACTTTTTAAATTGTAATTTTAATAATATTTTTATTAAAAAAGAAGTGTCACAAGATCAAACAAATGGTTGATTTTGCCCTACACTTAATGGTAAAGATTTTGCACCTACTTTCAGCAATGCAGATGCTGGGATTGAATTTGGGGACTTCTGTAGAAAGAGGATATGCTACATCACTAAACTAAAGTCTAGCCTTTCCCCCAATTATTTTAACTTAGACCAAGCAAATATTTTAAGAACCTGTAATTAAATACTTTGATTACTCTATGACTGGAGCCAAACATAGTTAAATAATTTGTTAATCATGGTTATTTGAAGAAGCTACAATTAGCCAAGCTTTACAAATAAAGATAGGAAACATGCTTTAAGAACCACAATAGCTGATTTTGTCACATACAATAAACATAGAATTGTTCTAGGCAATCTATTTTTGCAATCTATATTAACATCATGACTTCAAGATTTATTGTAATTTTGGGGATTACCACCTTCCTAAACCTATAGGAGTGGGCCAACACTATATCTTAAATCCAGCACTTTATGTACATGGGTTGTTCCTTATTTAAAACTAAATCACTCAAAAGCTAAAAGACTAAAAGCAAGTTTGCCTCCTATCAACTAATGTGAGATGAATATATTGACCTGATTAATGTAGAGATAATCTATTTGGATTAAGAGGAACACATGTTTCTACAAGACTTGATAAACCACATCAAACTTAACCGTATCTCGTAGAACACAAGAGCATACAAAGCTTCTGTCATGAAGCTTGTTTGAAGAATGGCATATCCATAACTTTTAAAAGTAAAGAAAATAGATTATACAAAGTGTCTAACAAATACAAGCTCCATTAAAGCCCAATTGCTTCCATCTCAGTATGCTTCACTTACCCCAAAAGAATTTTCTCATAGGATGTCCCGATTTTGCAAGACTTCCAAGCAGGAGTTCTCTTCTGTTAGCATCAGAGGGTTTTGCAATCTGATATTCTGTTTATTTTAAAGAACACATTAGGCATAAGAACTTAAGGAAAGAATTCCACTGATACGATCACTTGGACAAGGCGAAGAGCATAATGCACACATACATGAAGCAGCAATGAAAAGGGTCCTACTCTTTTATCACATGCATTAGATTTGTGGTTTTGTTGCAGAAATATCATGGGCTCTATCGGGGATTACTAGCACTTTGGAGAACGAATATTACTAGCAGCTCTTCCTATTTATCAATGGTAATAGAGCCAGAATCTCAATTAAAATAGAATAAATGGATGCTCTCTTGCGAGACCCAAATTACCATATAACCATGACATACATATTGGTGGAAAGAGAGAAAGGTCCTTGATTTTCTGGTTCTTTTAATAGAAACATAAAATAATCTCACAATTTATATTGACTGGTTCCTAATATGATTGGATTGCTTATTTGTACCCGGACTATCATTAAGTGTTGTACCGTATGATTCTTGATGGACGTATCTTTTCTTCTATGTATGCTGAGAGCATATGCACCAAAGACAAATACCTTGTGTGCCCAATCACACTTGGCCAATAAAATTATGTTCTATTCTATTCTATTCCATTCCATTCCATTCCATTCTTCTTTCAGAATATTTTATTATTTGTATTTATTTCTATACCTTAGCACTTTTCACTGCTATAGGCTTGAGATTAATATAATGGTATATCAAAAACTGGATTCCCAGAACCAAATTTAGAACTTCACAGGCCAAGGAATGATCACCCAGAGATGCAGTGAGGTTGAGAGTAAAAAAACCTCGCAATTTTCATCATGAGCCAGGGTGGCGCAGCAGGGAGAGTGCTGTACTGCAGGCCACTGAAGGTCTGAAGGTCAGTGGTTCAAATCTCATCACCGGCTCAAGGTTGACTCAGCCTTCCATCCTTCCGAGGTGGGTAAAATGAGGACCCGGATTGTGGAGGCAATAGGCCGGCTCTGTTAAAAAGTGCTATTGCTGACATGTTGTAAGCCGCCCTGAGTCTAAGGAGAAGGGCGGCATAAAAATTGAATAAATAAAAAAATAAATAAATGAGATCTCCAATGAGTCCGCCAGAGTTTGCTAGTTGACATCTTCCTTTCTTCTTTGTTACCTTCCAAAGGAGTTTATCTTCCGAGAAGTTTATTTAATAATAATATAAAGCAATTATATAAAACAGAAGTTGCTTCCCTTTCCGTATCACAGGAGAAGGTAGAGGATTGAGAGAAAATAACTTTCCAGAAGTTTTTTAAAAATATATCATTTGGTCTTAGATCTTAAACTAAGATAAAGGACTTTCAAGAAGTTGTAGTGGAACAAGCAGGCTTGTCCCTATCTCCCACCCCAAGAATACACAGAATTCACTTTAGGGAATGGTACTATTTCCCCTGCCCTTCAAGTCAATATTAAGTTTTTGGTGACTGAATGGATAGGTCCCTGTACTTTTTTGGCAAAATTTCAGAAGTGGTTTGCCACTGCTTTTTTTCCTAGGGTTGACGGAGAGTGACTGGCCCAAGGTCACCCAGTTGGCTTTGTGCTTATAGCCTGACTAGAATTCTTATAGACGCAGACTCCTGATTTCTATCGTGGTGCAATAACCATTACACTAAATTGCCTATCAGTGTTGTAGGGACATTTACACTGCATTCATCTCCACGGAATTCAACATGTTTCCTCCAAGATATCATCAGGATTGGAGTTATTTGTCCAGGTTTGGGGAATAGAACTAAAAGGTATTGCCTATAGTCCAGTGCAAAGTACATGCATGCAATGCAACTGATTTTAAGGGTTTTTAAATGTGCTTAAATCTTTGAATTTAAAATATATTTTTAATTTTTTGGCCGGTGGTGGTGAGACATCTCATCCAAATTTCACAAACACAATTGCCTCAAAAAACAAGGTGAGATAGTTTTCCGCCATTCAAGAATTGAAAAAAATATATAAGCAGTGAATAACCCATTCATTAGTTTTACCACTATCCACAGCTTCAACTTCACGGTCAATAGCATCTTTAATCATCAGAGGATGAATGAAGAACTGTGCCCATCTACAAATAAAGCAGAAGAGAAATACAGGTGTTTGCTATTAAACCTTGAAATGTGTAGAATAATAATGACCTCTTTCCATAAAAATGCTTATGAACTAATGTTACAGCAAAACAAAACTTTAACCAGCATTTCATTTTTTATTACACTTAGGCAAAATAAAGATTTCTTTTTCTTTAATTACTTGGAGTGAAGAAACAAACAACAAACAAACAAGTAAACAAACACTGTATTTGAATGTAGAATTATGTCTCTGGGCAGCATGGACTCGCCATAGCTTCCCAGATTTCAGTTAATTGTTATTAAGGACCCAATAATCCAGATATTTTAGGACGTTTTCTCAAATTAGAACAACCAGTCAACTGGTCTCTCATTTGCAGAAAGTATGACCTCTTCCCTCCCCAACTCCCATAACATCTTCTGACCTTCATAAAAATAAACAAAATTTGAGGACTGAGGCTAATTTAAAGATAACACAACAAACTAGTGAAAGCAAAAAGGTAGACTAAGCTAAACTTGCCACTATGTCAAAAGGAGACACAAAATGTGTATTTTAGATGCATACAAGAATTACATTCATATTTGAAACATTTAAAACTCCAATGACTAATGTTAATGACTAAACATTTAAAGCTCCAATGACTAATGCCACCCAACTCTCTGAGTCCTTAGGGCAGGGGTAGGCAAAGTTGGCTCTTCTATGACATGTGGACTTCAACTCCCAGAATTCTTGAGCTAGCATGATTAGAAACATAGAAACATAGACGACTGACGGCAGAAAAAGACCTCATAGTCCATCTAGTCTGCCCTTATACTATTTTCTGTATTTTATCTTAGGATGGATATATGTTTATCCCAGGCATGTTTAAATTCAGTTACTGTGGATTTACCAACCACGTCTGCTGGAAGTTTGTTCCAAGGATCTACTACTCTTTCAGTAAAATAATATTTTCTCAGGATTGGCTCAGGAATCCTGGGAGTTGAAGTCCACATGTCATAGAAGAGCCAACTTTGCTTACCCCTGCTTAGGGAGTTGGGGGGGGGGGAATGCAGTGGGGTAGCAAAAATGGAGCTCCACTCCAGATCACCCAATTTGCACTGAAAGATGTTGACAGAAAATGCAGGGTGCCCTGCATAAGCCACGGCAACAGTGTGGTAGTAAAAATTTTGGTAGCCCTTCACTGGGTTAGAATATGCTTTTGGTTCATACCCACTAATTCTAACTCAAAAGGAAGTGTTTGAATTCAAAATGCTAACAGTTTTGCACACATGTAATGCATATTATGATTTTGTCTCTCTGAGATTTAGAAATAAATCTTTCTGTTATCCATCATTCTTTCAATAAATTAGAATTGTGAGCAATTTACCTATTGCACTAGACTAGAACATGATAAATGGAGCCCTAATAGGCCAATTAACCTTTGATTTCTATTCTTTCCATCTTCCTCTAAGATTTCCTTCAATTAGAAACTATTTTTTCAAAATTTTGAACACTTTCTTCTAGCCATTACAGTCTGTATGGCCAAATAGAATAAAAGTAAAGAATGATGAAATCTAGACCCAACAATAGCTGCAAGACCCAAATCTTGAGCAGAGCACACGAATCAGGTACTTCCTGACAATCTGCAATAAGTTATATTTATGAATATGGTTAATTTGGAACAGTGCTTCCCAGACCTGTGTAAATTACCTAAAATTGGGTTTAAAAAAAGTATTTTTTTTCATTGGGTAATTACACACAACTCCATTAACTCAATATCCCAAAATATCGCAACAGAGATCTACAGATTGCCATGTATCCTAAAATATATTCAAAAATCTGCAATATAATTCCTATTAAGATGAAAGTGAATCACATTATACCAATTTTTCACACTTGGCCAATAAAGAATTCTATTCTATTCTATTCTATTCTATTCTATTCTATTGAGATAAAGATCATTCAGTGATATTTTTATAATACAAATAATAGTGTAATACAAGTTACAATTGTTCGTTCAGTGACAATTGAAGTTATGGGTGTGCTGAAGGAAGGGACTAGAATGAAGCGATCTAGAATGTTCAAGATATAGAGTGATTGTAGTCTTCAAATTACTATAGTCATCGTGCTGATGGGTCTCTTAGTCTTTTAGCTTGTTTTGTACTCCTAAGTTACCTTTCAAGAGCATCTTTAAAATGTTTCTTTTGAATATCAAACTGGAAAATGGTTCGTTCTGTGTCGGTTGAAGCATTGTCTGATCCTCCATGCTTCTTTAAGAATGTATCAAATCCATTTTCATCTGGATATTTCTGGCTACCCATAAACACCACTAGAAGAAAGCAATCAGATAAATTTGCTATGATCAGATGCAGGCAGATAATTCAGTCTATTATCATTCATGTCCACTGATATTGTTTGTGGCAATGGCTCTATATAGTAGTTACAAAAGGGGTGGAGGTGGGGGAGGGAGGGAGAAATCCTTCATTAGGGCTGCAAAAATTTGATGTAACAGATTAAAAATAGGAGATGAATCCAGAAAATTGGGGTTGTTGCTGAAAAGGCTCTGCTTGATAGGTGAACTAGTGGCTGTAATGATCTCACTGAACTGTGTCAATCATCTTTGAACAGCTGATATTCCCCAGACCCTTTTGGACTCTCTGCCTGTCTCTGCCCCATGCCATACTTTTTAATTGTTTGACTAGTTTAATTCCTATTTATCTGGGTGTTGATTGTTGGCAAAGAGGTGTTCTGGTTCTTTTATTTTTTATTTTTTGTATCCTAGCTTCTTTGTCTGTTTTGAATAGTGTGCAAATGTTGTTTATCTCTATATGTCTGTGGAAGCCATCAACATCTGCAAGAAAGTATCCAAACTCAGAGAGTACCACAGTATCCATTTCCCACAATGTTGTGCTATTGTTGAGCACTACGGAATACTGAAAAGAGAAGCAGACTCCCATACTTATCCAGTACCAATAGTTCAATTAGATTGCAATTTGGAGAATCCACAAGGAAGTACTTCACTTTCATATCCAGCTTTGTCTTTGCTCCTTTCTCTGGAACATCTTATGAATGTAAATGTCTATGGAGACTGTTAGTCATTCAGATCATGGTTTTCCCAAAGCTGTTTTTTCAAGAGGAAACTGGACTTCATGGCATTGGACCAGAATATCTCCGGGACCGCCTTCTGCCGCACGAATCCCAGCGACCGGTTAGGTCCCACAGAGTTGGCCTTCTCCGGGTCCCGTCAACTAAACAATGTCATTTGGCGAGACCCAGGAGAAGAGCCTTCTCTGTGGCAGCCCTGACCCTCTGGAACCAGGTCCCCCCGGATATCAGAACTGCCCCCCCTCCTTGCCTTTTGTAAAGTTCTTAAGACCCATCTCTGCCATCAGGCATGGGGGAACTGAGACATCTCCCCTGGGCCTATACAGTTTATACATGGTATGTTTGTGTGTATGCTTGCTTTTAATAATGGGGGTTTTATTGTTTTTTAAATTATTAGATTTGTTCTTACATTGTCTTTGTTATTGTTGTGAACTGCCCCGAGTCTATGGAGAGGGGCGGCATACAAATCTAATAAATAAATAAATAAAAAATAAGACTTTCTTTGTTTTTCCCTTGAAGGTGTTTAGCTTCTTGTCCAAGAAACCTTTGACGTTCTGAAGAAGCGACTTGGATGGGAAGTGAAATGTTTTCAAGGAAAAATAAAGTTGTCTCTTGAAAAAGCACCTTTGGGACATACGGATGCAAGTAGACTTATGGAAAGGTATTGATTTATCTGCCTTTTAATTTTTTTTTATTGCTTCCCATTAATTTTTTTTAAAAAGCAAAGTTTGGCTGATTTTAAAATTAAAACTGAGAGCCGTTTAAGCCTGTAAAAGAAAATGTTTAAATAGTAGCAAGGATGTCAACATAATTTGGTATTGAAAGCTGCACATTCCACAGCAAGAGATGGAACAGCTTTATTTCTGCCTCTTTGTCAATTGTTCAATAGATAGACTTTAGATTTTACATACTATGCTCCAAAAAATGAGCTAATCCAGGTAAATCATCGGGGTCACAGAAACTCCCAACACCAATAGCAAGAGCAGCTGCAGCCTGCAATCAAAACATAAAAGAGAAACAGTGGGAAGTCATTACAAGACAAAGCCAAAGAATACAGCTTTCTTCCAGTATGAAAAGAATCCTACTTCTGTCAAAATTCTGTTCCATCCCCAACTGCAAACCCGTCCCTAAGAAAGCAAGCAGACACAAGTGCTGTTGTTATGTTTCCACGCTTAAAAAATTTCCCTTGCAGGCAAACTTGAGTAACACGCACAGAAAAAAAAGGCCTTCAAATCCTGCATTCAGGCTGCTTCAAATGATCCCATTTTATTCTGGCTCTCTGGTGAAATAATATCTTAGCTTTTTAAAATTATTACAAGGTTGTAATTGAAGAATGCTCATTATCATTTTATTCGTTTTGACAGCAGCATTTCAACCTCTGGCCCATGGGTTGCAGATGTACTCTCCAAAGCCATTTTTGAAGTCATCAAAGCATCAGATTTATCCTCCACAGGCCCTTGGTTGTTTTCTAAAATTTCTATTTTTTTAAAAAAAAAAATAGGTGTATTAAGCTTATCCAGGGCTTAACGCATACGTTACTTTTAAATTTATTCGGAACAAGCACCAAATAGTCACTTTTAGAGTCTTTAAAACCATGATAGTGAACCTATAGCATTATTGTTGTTGTTGTTGTTGTTGTTGTTGTTATTATTATTATTATTATTATTATTATTATTATTATTATTATTAATTCAATTTGTATGCCGCCCCTCTCTGGAGACTCAAAGCGGCTCACAACAGCAAAACATAGTACAAATCTAATGATTAAAAAAACAGTTAAAACCCTTAATATAAAACAGTCATACATCCCAGACAAACCATACATAAAACGGAACGGCCCGGGGGAATCAATTTCCCCATGCCTGATGGCAGAGATGGGTTTTAAGGAGTTTGCGAAAGGCAAGGAGGGTGGGGGCAATCCTGATCTCTGGGGGGGAGTTGATTCCAGAGGGTCAGGGCCGCCACAGAGAAGGCTCTTCCCCTGGGTCCCGCCAGATGACATTGTTTCGTCGATGGGACCCAGAGAAGGCCAACTCTGTGGGACCTAATCGGTCGCTGGGATTCGTGCATGTGTGTCACAGGTGACATCTGGAGCCATATCTGAGGGCATGTGATGTGTTGCCTTATGTCAGCTCAACTGTGCACTGGCCACTGATTTTGAGCCTTATTTTTGGCCATTTTTGTTCTCCCCATGCTTCAGTGAAACCACCTGAAGCCTGGAAATGGCAAAAAACGGCCCAACAGGCCTATCTAAAATTTGTTTCCAAACTTTCGGTTGGCCCATTGGCACATTTTTCACTGTCCCCAGTCTCCAGGACTCAATTTTGAGGTTTGTGCCCATGCATGGGGGTGGTGAGGGGTAGTGTGCATATGTAGGCAGCATGGGGTTGTACATGCCTAGGGGGAGGGCATGGGTATGAACATCTAGTGTGCACTAACATACACACACATACCCTTTTGGCATGTGAGCCAAAGAAGGTTTGCTGTCACTGCTCTATAACATCATTGCCATGAACCTTTATCTTTAGTCTTTAGAATGTGTTAACTAATCTACAAGCAGGGGTTATCCAGGGGTGGGCAGCAGGCAGGATGGGGCGGAACGCAATTCCACCAGCAGAAATGAAGCTGTGTGCCCATCTCCAGCTGACTATCCCCCCTCTCATCCTCTTCCTCCTCCTCGGAAAGCAGCAGGGTGACCAGCACCGGCAGGAGTTGTAGGGGGCCCATTTCCTCTCCCCTCTTTTCTCAATAGCTAATCGGCACCCATTCGCCTAGCTACCCAGCTGGAGGCAGGGGGCAACCCAGGAAGGAGAGCACAGGAAATGCAAATCAAATTGTCACCCCAGATAGCAACACTGGTGAAGTTGTAAGTCAAAGACTTAACAGTTCACTTGAACAATGATGATCATTCAAGCCACTCCCACCTGGTCACATGGCCAGCAAGCCACCCCTACACAGTCACATGACCATCAAGCCACACCCACAAAATAGGCCACAAACACAGTGTGGCAGTAAAAATTTTGGCTGCCCATTACTGGGGGTATCTACTAGCTAAAAAACAATGCATCACTCAACGTGATATAACATCCTTAATTCAAGCTACTGCCTCAACAACAGTGCTCATCCTGATGTGAAAATGGGTTTACAGATACTCCCTGCTCAATGACCATAATGGACAACTGGCAACTCCATTGCTAAGTTCATTAAGTGGGACATCAAGTGACTGTGCTGGACTTACAATGTCACTTTTCCCCATAGTCATTAATTGAGACATCACATGACCAGGATTTGCAGTTTCACTACTGGCTTCTTCATTGACTCTGCTCATCAGACATTGGCTGTGAAGCACCTAAATACAGTAGATATCATGTGACTGCAAGACACTGCAGCAATCATAAAATGGCCGCTGGTTGCAAAGCAGCTAAATCTAAAACACTGACCATGGAGATGTTATGGCAGCTATGAGTGTGATAACCAGTGGTAAAGTTACTTTTTCAAAGACTGATGTAACTTTGAATGGTTACTAAACACAGAAGTCATTACTTGTCTATTTTATTTAATACTACATCAATTAACAAGTAGCTACCATATTTTTCAAAACATAAGACACACCCTTTTCTCTCCTAAAAGAGAGTGGCATTGTTGGTGCGTCTTATACACAGAATACAGCAATTTTTGGCCTCCCGAAGCCTCATCACCATGTCCCATTTTTGCAAGAGATGGGCCTGTTTTTCACAGAAATGGGGTGCGCAGAAAGTTTGCAAGGCCTGTAAAGTGCTTTTGGGGACTGGGGGAACACAAAAACATCCAAATTTTTTGTGAAGAGGGGCAAAAATGGGCCATTTTTCACAAAATGGGGGCATCTTTGCCTTCTCTCAGCCCCCAGAAACATTCTACAGGCGTTCTAAATCCTCTGTGTGTCTCAATTTTTAGTAAAAATTGATGATAAACGGGCCTGTTTTTTGCAAAATATGGGATGCACAGAATGTTTGCTAGGCCTGCAGAGCGCGCCTGGAGTGATGGGAAGACAAAAACTATTTTTTCTTACTTATCTCTTCGAAATGTTGGTGCATCTTGTACACCAGTGAGTCTTATAGTCTAAAAAATATGGTAAGTTATTTCATAACATACCTGCTTTTCTGTACTGCCCATCTTATTTTCATCTTCTTGTTTCACCAATTCTTCGTATACTTCAGGGTCATCGTGATCTTCCCTCACCTCAGAATCACCTTCAGCAATACTGTCACTGCCAAAGCCACCACTTCCTTCGCTTCCAACTTCACCATCCAGCGATCCGTCCTCTGAATCCTTGATATTCCTATCATTTCTCTCAATTCCCTGAAATTGTGTATCAAGACTTTCTTCCTCATCTGTTCCAGATGATACTGGGAGATCCTCTAGTTCAGTTTCTGATTCATCAGAAGAAGTGCAATCGTCAACTGTCCAGTCAGAAATCAACAGCACGTTCATGCCATTTATTAATTTGATGTACCTGTAAAAATAAGGTTCTATATTTATGTACAATATAAACAGGCATTGTCCTTGTCATGAGCTATTCTCCCTTGCAAACCCTTGCAAAGCATTTTGAAATATAATTTATGGTGTATTTATGTTGGCTTGTCTCGGTTTAGCTAGGCTATGAAACCTTCGACATCACCAAGCAGAGAATTTTAACAGAGCGTGGATGTGTGATAAAGCCAATACACAGACTTAGTTAAATAAGTATTATTTACATATAAACAAAATATAGCAATCCAAAATAAGCACGAAGCAAATACAGAATAATAAGCACTGAGCAATCACAAGATAGAAGCACAAAGCAAAATACAATATAGATAATAAGCACGAAGCTTATACAAGCACGAAGCTTAAACACAACTCCCCCTGACTGAGCAGAATAATGAGTTTTTATTGCTTCAATGAGAAAGTGATGAAACAGCCTTGAATATTAACTCTTCAAGTACAAGTTAACCCTTTAAGTGCACATTAACTCTTTAAGTACAAGTTTGGTACAAGTGTACAATATGCAGTTTACAATGGCAATCCCTAACAACCATGTACCCTGTACTAACAATTTAGTAAGAACTCTCTGTTATATTGAGGGACTAAAAATACTCAAAAGAGCTGGGCTGGTGCAGTAGTTAGAGTGCAGCGCTGCAGGCTACTTCAGCTAACTGCTAGCTGTAGTTCAGCAGTTCAACTCTCACCACTGGCTCAAGGTTGACTCAACTTTCCATCCTTCCAAGGTGAGTAAAATAAGGACCCAGATTGTTGGGGGCAATAGGCTGATTCTGTAAACCACTTAGAGAGGGCTGTGAAAGCACTATAAAGCAGCATATAAGTCTAAACGCTAATGCTACCCATTTCTCAGGTCTCTACAGAGAGAACAGATGTTGTGAATAAATATCATTTGAGTGCAGAGTGCAGACAAAATGTCTTATATTCCAGAATTTCTTCTCAAATGAAACAAGCTCTTTCATTCATACTCTTTTAGTTTTTTTGCCTTAAAGAACAATATGAAAATTAAGCCAATTCTTTCTGGCTTCCATATTTTTCATACCAGGGCCACAAAAGTGGGCAAAGTGATACTTCATATTAATTATTATGTATCAGCATACAGATAAATTGATCAAGGAAATTATTATTTTAATTTATTAAAATATACTATTTAATCCTATATGTTTATATGCCATATGTGTACATACATATTACACACAGGCACACAAAAATATGCATTATCTACTATATATATATATACACACACACACACACACACACACACACACACAGCTCTTCTAAAATTATACACATTGAACTTCATTTACTGTGATATAAAAAACATACCCAGAGCCCAAAGGGATTGTTTTAAAATTTTATTTTATTTTTTAAAAAGACTCGGGAAGTGATGTCATCAGCAGGCATCTACTGGTACCACGTACCTGACTGTACCTGTAGGAGCCCGTGATGTAATATCATAAAGTAACCACATCTGCCTATCCTAGGTCCTTGGGAAGGACTTGATAGCTGGATCAAAAATGCCAAATCCAATCTGAACATCTGGCTAACTATGCAATGAACAGTTATTGATAGTAATAGTTGTGAAAACTTTCAAGCTCACTGTGATAGTAGCCACGTGTCCAGTGGTTTTTTGAAGGCAACAATAATAATGATGCTGATGCTGCTTTGGAAGAAAACAAGTTGTCCATTCCTACTGTTAGCTCATAATTACCTGTATTCTTTATGGTCGCTGGGAGACTTTACAATATCTGGGTCTCCCTCATTTTTCTTGGCTCGGCGCTTCCGCAATTCTTCTGCACGTTGAGATCTTTCATTACGGCACCTCTGTGACCTCTGCTGTTGTGAGCGTGCAATTGGACAATTTTCTGTTCCTTTGGTCTTAGTCTCACCCGACATTCTGGATGCTTCAAGATGATCTTCAAAGAACTGGCCAGTCGACCTACTTGTCTACTAACTATATAGCTCCGTTCAAACCAAATAAGTTGCCTATCCCTCAGCTAGCCCATTTTATCTCTTTCTTCTCATTGGTTGACTAGGTGCTTTAGAAATAATATATGTTTATGACATCACTGAAAGAGAGAACCAGAATTCCATGAGAATTATTAAAGGGGCAAGAAAGAACATAAGAAATCCAGAAAATAGTTTGTAGGACTTCATTCTATTTTTGGTTGTAGGTCAGATTTCAGTTAAATTCCATGTTTTTCAGAGTAGAATATGCGCCGGACTATAAGACAGTTTTGGGAGAGGAAAATCTATGGAGACTCTACGGAGAGGGGTGGCATACAAATCTAATAAATAAATAAAAAATATGGGGGGGGGGAATCTACCTACCAGGTATTCATCTGCCTAGTGTCCTTAGTCTGTTCAGCTTCAGCACATTATTTTATTCCCTGGTTAGGACTGAAAAAAATCATTGAAGGGAGTAGGAATGAAAACAAGCCTGCAAAGACTTAGGGGGGGGGGGAGAACCTACTTTTAAGGGAGTAGGAATAAAAAAATCTTGCAAGCTGGGAAAATCGTTAGCACCTTGTTAGGGCTGAAAAAACCTTTTTCAGAGGGAATAGTGAAAACAAGCCTGCAAAGACTTAGGGATGGGGAAAAAACTTCTTCAGAGGGAGTAGGAAGCTGGGAAGATTGTTAGCACCTCGTTTGGGCTGAAAAAATATTTCAGAAAAGCTACATTCTGAGTATAAGAGGCACCCAAATTTTCAGCCTGTTTTAGGAAGGAAAAGGTGCGTCTTATACTCTGAAATATACGGTAGTTAGGGCATGCACAAATAGTAAAGCAAGGCTTTTATTAGAATCTATCTTTTAAGAATGAAAGTTGATGGTTAATGCATTTTGAAATTATCCAAGTCTTATGAAATATGAGCCTGGACAGCCCCTGTCAGAAATGGTATAGGGCAGTGATGGTGAACCTATGGCATGGGTGCGAGATATGGCACATGAAGCCATATCTGCTGGCACGTGAGCTGTTGCCCTATCTCAGCTCCAATGTGCATATGTGCACCAGCCAGCTGATTTTTGGCTTTCACAGAGGCTCTGGAAGGGCATTTTTGGCTTCCAGAGAGCCTCTGGGGGGATGGAGGAGGGCGTTTTTACCCCCGGAAGTCTTTGGAGCCAGAGGAGGGCAAAACCTGAGCCTACTGGGCCCACCAGAAATTGGGAAACAGGTAGTTACTGGCCTCCAGAAGGCCTCAGGGGGGGGTAAGCTGTTTTCGCCCTCCCCAGGCATTAAATTATGGGTGTATGCAGGATAGTCCATGCCCACACTCTTTTGACACCCGAGGAAAAAAAGGTTCGCCATAACTGGTATAGGGTGTCCTTTGCTTTGCTTTGCTTTGCTTTGCTTTGCTTTGCTTTGCTTTGCTTTGCTTTGCTTTGCTTTGCTTTGCTTTGCTTTGCTTTGCTTTGCTTTGCTTTGCTTTGCTTTGCTTTGCTTTGCTTTGCTTTGCTTTGCTTTGCTTTGCTTTGCTTTGCTTTGCTTTGCTTTGCTTTGCTTTGCTTTGCTTTGCTTTGCTTTGCTTTGCTTTTATTTGTTTGTTTGTTTGTTTGTTTGTTTGTTTGTTTGTTTGTTTATTTATTTATTTATTTATTTATTTATTTATTTATTTATTTATTTATTTATTTATTTATTTATTTATTTATTTATTTATTTATTTATTTATTTATTTATTTATTTATTTATTTATTTATTTATTTATTTATTTATTTATTTATTTATTTATTTGTATGCCGCCCCTCTCCGTAGACTCGGGGCGGCTCACAACAATAACAAGAACAATGTAAGAACAAATCTAATAATTTAAAAAACACTAAAAACCCCATTATTAAAAGCAAACACACACACAAACATTCCATGTATAAACTGTATAGGCCCGGGGGAGATGTGTCAGTTCACCCATGCCTGACGGCAGAGATGGGTCTTAAGAACTTTACAAAAGGCAAGGAGGGTGGGGCCAGTTCTAATCTCCGGGGGGAGCTGGTTCCAGAGGGTCGGGGCCGCCACAGAGAAGGCTCTTCTCCTGGGTCCCACCAAACAACATTGTTTAGTCGACGGGACCCGGAGAAGGCCAACTCTGTGGGACCTAACCGGTCGCTGGGATTCGTGCGGCAGAAGGCGGTCCCGGAGGTATTCTGGTCCGATGCCATGAAGGGCTTTATAGGTCATAACCAACACTTTGAATTGAATAGGGTATTGGATTAGAAAACCTTCCAGGTCCTTTACAGCTTTGTTATTTTGGGTTCTATAATGAACTACTTATGAGTTAAATAGTAGTAGCAAAAAGTTTTTTTACAGGATAAATTAGGACTTGGAGGGGAAAATAAGAAAAAACCCTAATATATAATCTGATCATTAGTTTTGCATTCTTAATGTTCTGGCTGGAAAAAAGAACTGAACTTTCTCAGTTATTTCATAAGGTTCCGATGAAATTCTGCCATTTTTATATTAATGTTGGGCAATATACCAGCTTGTTGTCCTGTACATTTGTCCTACAATTAAATTGAATCTGTGCCATTTCTCAGAAGATATGATGCTGTATGTATTACAATATTTCTATATATAATGGTGTTTTAGCATTTGCTGGTTCCAACTGGGATCTGTTACAACTCTTGAGCAGCTGTATTTTTGCAGCAGCTCAAGGTGGCTGAAGTATTGAATAATAATAATAAAAGTCTGGATAGTAGATGTGGCAGAATCTGGAGATGACAAAATAGAAGAGAAAGAAGATTACAAAATACACAGACATGCAAACAGAAATAGAATTACTGTGGCAAAATAAAGCAAAGTTATACCAATAGTAATAGGGGCCTTGGGTGCTATCCCAAAACAACTGGATTACCACTAGGATACCGTCAGCATTGACAAATTCACCACCAGTCAATTGCCAAAAGTTGGCTTTACTCAAAATAGCTTTACATCCTGTGAGGATATCTGTAACACCATCAAACATCCACATCTGCCTATCCCAGGTCTTTGGAAAGTACTTGCTAGGTAGTCAGGAATGCCAAATTCAGTCTGAACATCTGGCTGATTATGCAACGAATCATAATAATATTTTTAGCTCTGAGTTTTTAAAAAATTAATTAGGCAAAACAAATAACAAAAATATACATGATAAAACTATATAGATGATAGATAGATGATAGATAGGTAGATAGGTAGATAGGTAGATAGGTAGATAGGTAGATAGGTAGATAGGTAGATAGGTAGATAGGTAGATAGGTAGATAGGTAGATAGGTAGATAGGTAGATAGGTAGATAGGTAGATAGGTAGATAGGTAGATAGGTAGATAGGTAGATAGGTAGATAGGTAGATAGGTAGATAGGTAGATAGGTAGATAGGTAGATAGGTAGATAGGTAGATAGGTAGATAGGTAGATAGGTAGATAGGTAGATAGGTAGATAGGTAGATAGGTAGAAGATAGAAGGATGGATGGATGGATACATAGATATAATATAATCTTAGTTCTCTAAGTAAGGTTTACAGTAATGTTGGGTCTCCCTTACTTGCATAAGCAAGGTCACCAAAATCTTATTCCATGTAACCTTCCAAGCTTTGAGCTCAAGCAACTCAAGCTGCACTTTCATGCATGGATGTGGAGTGTTTGCAGTGCAACTTGCTACATGATTGGGGCTATTATGAAAAGTGCCTCATGGCAAACTGCCTGTGGACATTCCAGTCTTGCTCTTTCTTCCAGAAGAGCGATTGTTTTCTAGAAGTGGCTCTTCCAAAAGATGAAGAAAAAGAGATTTGTGATGTTCTGGATATCACCCAACACTGAACTCAGCTTGAGAACCAGGAGTAAAACATTGAGGTGGGGGGAGAGAAATTGGAACACAGAGTTTTGCACATTCTTGCTACAAAGTAAGGGAGAGGTAAAAAGAGCCCCAGATTCCTCCCATTTGAAAGCAATCTTTGGATAATATAAAGATTCAAAGAATTAAAAATAATGATGAAGTATAAGAAAACATAAGATATTTGACAATGGGGTAATTCTATTAAAAAGGGGGTTATTGATGAAACAGATGTGGTCTAGAAAAATGAATCAAAGGTATGGTTGAATGTTTCTATTATTGTTATTGGCAGAATAGGAAAGAAAGCTCCATATAATCTATAGTTGGAAGGTATTTCCCTCCCATAGGGGCCAATCAGCATCTCCCTTTAACTCTGGTATATTGGACTGGAGGTTATAGTCTACAAATCTGCAGCGATATAGAATCTACAATATCACACTTATATCATTCCAGTCAAATGATCCAGTGTATTTTTTAAAACATATAAACATAGAAGATTGACAGCAGAAAAAGACCTCATGGTCCATCTAGTCTGCCCTTATACTATTTCCTGTATTTTATCTTAGAATGGATATCTGTTTATCCCAGGCATGTTTAAATTCAGTTACTGTGGATTTACCAACCACGTCTGCTGGAAGTTTGTTCCAAGCATCTAATACTCTTTCAGTAAAATAATATTTTCTCATGTTGCTTCTGATCTTTCCCCCAACTAACCTCAGATTGTGCCCCCTTGTAGAATGTATGACTCAAACCCTCTTTCCTTTTTTTCATCCTTGAGCCAATTGTAGTTGCGCCTCCATCTTAGGTGTTTATGTTTACAACTTATGTTCTAGTAAACAGGAGTCTGGCAAAGGGGACTTTCTGCAGCCAACAAATGTCTTTGGAAAGTGAAAATACAATCAAAGAAAGCCAGAGATCTGAATTTCATGAACATAAGAAGAGCCATGCAGGATCGGGCCAAAGCTCATTGCTTCCAGCATTCTGTATCACACAGTAGCCCATCAATTGTGCATGGGGATCTTGAGCAGAAAGAGAAGGCAAAACCCTCCCTTTCCCTTGACCCCCAACAAATGGTACCCAAGGGAATTCTGCCTGCCTCAACCAACATAAAGGCAGCACTTGGACATCCATTTCAATAACCACCGATACACTTGGCATCCATGAATCTGTCTAATCCTGCCTTGAAGCTATCCAGGCTGACATCTCTCATGACCTCTTCTGGAAGTGAATTCCATAAACCAATGACCCTCTGGGTGAAGAAATATTTCTCTTTATTTGTCTTCACTTTCTTACCTATGAGCTTTAGCGAGTGCCCCCTCGTCCTAGTGTTGTGTGATACAGAAAATATTTTTTCTCTATCCACCTTTTCTTTCCCACGCATGATTTAATACACATCGATCAAGTCATCTCTTAAACACCGTCTTTAAAAGCTGAAGAGACCAAGGCGTTGCAACCTGGTTTCATAAGGCAGATGATCCATTTTCTTGATCAATCTTGTTGCACCTTTTCCAGTTCCATTATATCTTTCTTGAGGTGCAGTGACCAGAACTGTACACAGTAAATCCAAATGTGGCCTCACCAAATGTGGTCTCACCAAATGTGGTCTCACCAAATGTGGTCTCACCAACAAACAGAGATGCTAAGATAGGTCATCATAGCACTTAATAATTAGAGAAAAAGTAGTGCTGAAAATTGATCCAGGAGACACAGCCAAAGGAGCCAGATATCAGATGAGGAAGTTCAGTCAGTAGGCAGAAATAATAATTTCTGTATATAGAAAGATCAGCAATTAAAACAATAGAAGCTTGATGAAACACTGTTCATTAGCTCAAAAGATAAACTTGGAGCAGTGACTCTCAAGTGAATCTAGCATTCCTGAAGAGTTCTCTTTAACGAAATACTTCTATGCTTTCTGACTTCAAATCCAAAATAACATTTGTGTAACCCTAATGGGTTATGGCTGAGGTTAGAATTACTCAACATTTTTTCTGTGGATAATTATCACATTTTATTGTAATGGTTATGAAGTGAAAGATCTCAGTGTCATAGTGTAAGGTGCTACTAGACATGTAGATTGTGATAACTGGCATTATAATAATAATAATAATTATTATTATTTATTAGATTTGTATGCCGCCCCTCTCCGAAGACTTGGGGCGGCATACATAATACGGTAAATAGAAATACACACAGTTTTCTTTGAACTTCAGTGCTTACCCTGCTTTAGGTCTTCCCACCTTGCAATGGATCTTAACTAAAATCTACCTGATCTCAGCTGTAAAAAATTGGGCAACCACAAGATGGCAAGATAAAAATACAGAAATTGCCACTTCCTGTCACCTAATTACCATTTAAAACAAGAGTGTCCAACTTGACAACTTTAAGACTTATGGATTTAGATAACAGCTAATGAAATGTGATGCATCAACACTTAAAGAGAGACGCAAAGCAGCTTCTGGTTCACTAGATTATGATGTGGAGGATAACTCCCTTGGATCTTGCTACCTTTCATGTTTTCTGCAGGGACTAGTAGAATAATTAAATAAAATAAAATAATCTTTCATCTTACTCTCCATTTCTTGGAAATTGTCTTTCAGATATTTGAATGGTGGTGTTATTTGTAGTAGTGGATGCTGCAGATAGTGGTTTCTGTTCTTTTTCCCAACACCCTGAAATGGTTTAATGGGAGAATGGCATTATTAATCCTTGTCTTGAAAGTAAGTCTGGGAAGCAGAGAAGTTGCAGATCATTGGAGACATGGTATGAGATATTAACCCCTAAAACCTAAGCTAAATTAATGCAGAAATACTTCACTACCTGTAAGATTTTCGCTTCTCCCACTGAAATAAATGATGAAATCAAATCTCTCTGTAGGAGAAATGTAACGCTGTAGATGAAACAATCTTTTATTGTTTGTTGGTTGTGTTTGCAAAAGAGCTATGACCGAAGTTCGGATTCCAGAAGAAAATGTAGGCAATCAAGCCACATTCCTGCTGCTTAATTTTAAGATGCTCTCTCTTCCAGAACTACTATTTTGCACTTGAGTGATTGTAGATAATGAATCCCAGCCTCCTAATATAAAAGAAAATCAGTCCCAGAAGTCTCTTTGCTGTAACTAAAGTATTTTGGAAAACAATAAACTTGCTGGCTGGAATGGTGAACAGGAGGACAAAAGGCGGGGGATATTTTGGTTGAATGTAACCAAACAATTTGGGATATGTGACTGTTGCACTGAGCTTTTGCACCTATAAAAATACTTTGATAGAGACACAAACCATTCATCGAAGAAAAATAAAGGAACTGAGTTATTTGTGTCAGACAAGTTTACAGAGGGGAACTAATCTTCCTTCTTTCAGGAGTAAATTAGGAAAAAATTGTGACTATTGCCTCAAAATAGTTGTTAAAGTATTTATTACCACTGCAGAAAGTTTTCTGTTTGAAGAATAAAAGTGCAGTCACAAGGATACAGCTTCTTTTTAAAGCAAATGTGCCATATTCATTTGTGCTTATGACAAGTAAATAATTTCAATTCAGGAATGTTGAGGCAGCTTCATCCCAACCTTTGAAATCTCTATTTGATAGGCTTGACCAGTATAATTGTGTAAACTAGGTAAACTGTCCAGAGTCACTTCATTGAGTTGGACAGCTATAAAAATTGAATAAGATAGATGGATGATAGATAGATAGATAGATAGATAGATGATAGAAAGATGATAGAAAGATAGAAAGATAGAAAGATAGAAAGGTAGAAAGGTAGAAAGGTAGAAAGGTAGAAAGGTAGAAAGGTAGAAAGGTAGAAAGGTAGAAAGGTAGAAAGGTAGAAAGGTAGAAAGGTAGAAAGGTAGAAAGGTAGAAAGGTAGAAAGGTAGAAAGGTAGAAAGGTAGAAAGGTAGAAAGGTAGAAAGGTAGAAAGGTAGAAAGGTAGAAAGGTAGAAAGGTAGAAAGGTAGAAAGGTAGAAAGGTAGAAAGGTAGAAAGGTAGAAAGGTAGAAAGGTAGAAAGGTAGAAAGGTAGAAAGGTAGAAAGGTAGAAAGATAGAAAGATAGAAAGATAGAAAGATAGAAAGATAGAAAGATAGAAAGATAGAAAGATAGAAAGATAGAAAGATAGAAAGATAGAAAGATATATAGAGACATAAAATTAGGAAATATAAAATGAATCACCATTTTTATTTGCTGAAAGGAATGGCATTCATGTGAATAACCGCTAAATTGCATAAATAAACACAATTTTGGTATCTTCCCAAACCTTTATTATCCATCACAATATTCAAAGGGAAAGTTAAGCCGAATCTATAAATGTCTGTAACTGTTTCCAAAGTAAAAATATGGCCCAGATTACAATAAACCAACTGGAGTTGCAACTGAACTTAACAGTTTTATCACGGGTGACAGTTTATACATTGAAATATTATTACAGTAATAAACCGATATATAACGCCTTATGGTTCAAAGCTTAAATGTCAGCCTTCTTTTCTTTAATGATTTTATCTGTTTCTGTTGCAAGTGATCCAAAAGAGAAAATACTTTGATTTTATTGGATTATTTCAAAAGGAATAGCTTTCTCCCTTGGCAATTTGGCTGCATAGAATTTATAGCAAAATGCTGGGCCAAAGAGAAGGGTATGAATGGACACTGTCGTATAGATTTCAGAATAACCTTTAAAAAAATAATATTTCCTTGCTTATGATTGGGAAATACATTGCAGCTTTTAAATTTGTAGACCAATATTATCTTTTAGAGTGCCTAAAAATATCTGTTAATTCCTGATGTTTAGCTACCTAGCATCCTGCTCTTTTGAAGGTAAGTAGATGTTGTGTTTTACTAAAATTGTGCAACCTATCATAAAAATAACATTTAGAAAATTCAGAGCACTAAATGAAGCATTTTATTTCATTGGGTGCAAATACACAGTTTAAATAGGAAAACACTGGCCACATATTCCAGCCAAAAAGGAGACTTTGAATAAATCATTGATTATGATTTCATTATGTGCTATCAAGTTAGTCTTAACTCTTTGTGACCACAAAGATAGTTTTCTTTCTTGTAGTGATGTGTTCCCAATCTGGCTTTTCATATCTTCTAACATTACCCCAATCACCTCTGTAATTCAGGCTATCTACCTTCCTGCCAGTTGTCTTCCACCATGCCAAGAAAGGAGAAAGCCTCCTTAGATAGAAACATAGAAACATAGAAGTCTGATGGCAGAAAAAGACCTCATGGTCCATCTAGTCTGCCCTTATACTATTTTCTGTATTTTATCTTAGGATGGATATATGTTTAAATTCAGGTACTGTGGATTTATCTACCACATCTGCTGGGAGTTTGTTCCAAGGATCTACTACTCTTTCAGTAAAATAATATTTTCTCATGTTGCTTTTGATCTTTCCCCCAACTAACTTCAGATTGTGTCCCCTTGTTCTTGTGTTCACTTTCCTATTAAAAACACTTCCCTCCTGGTCCTTATTTAACCCTTTAACATATTTAAATGTTTCGATCATGTCCCCCCTTTTCCTTCTGTCTTCCAGACTATACAGATTGAGTTCATTAAGTCTTTCCTGATACGTTTTATGCTTAAGACCTTCCACCATTCTTGTAGCCCGTCTTTGGACCAGTTCAATTTTGTCAATAACTTTTTGTAGGTGAGGTCTCCAGAACTGAACACAGTATTCCAAATGTGATCTCACCAGCACTCTATATAGTGGGATCATAATCTCCCTCTTACTGCTTGTTATACCTCTAGCTATGCAGCCAAGCATCCTACTTGCTTTCCCTACCGCCTGACTGCACTGTTCACCCATTTTGAGACTGTCAGAAATCACTACCCCTAAATCCTTTTCTTCTGAAGTTTTTGCTAACACAGAACTGCCAATATAATACTCAGATTGAGGATTCCTTTTCCCCAAGTGCATTATTTTACATTTGGAAGCATTAAACTGCAGTTTACATTGCTTTGACCATTTATCTAATAAAGCTAAATCATTTACCATATTACAGATGCCTCCAGGAATATCAACCCTATTATCTTTCTCCAGACACACAATGTAGTTCAAGTATTTAAGATTGGTCATTTGTGCCTTAAATGAGAACTCAGAATTGATTTGTCCAATGATCCATTTGCCTGTTTTCTTGGCCTTCCAAGAAAGAATTACTTATTATTTAGATCTAGCCAAGAATGAATGTGCTGATCTGGTTTTTATAATGGAAGACTGATTGGTGAAGGAAAAATAAACTTCTACCACATAGCTGTACACATTTCTTGCCAAACTTATGGTTACCAAACAGTATCAAAGCTTATAAGCAGCTTTCAATGTTGGAATGACCAGAAAGGCAAGGTATACATTCAGTAGTGAACAAAAAAATGTGAGAGGATTTCTGCTCTACATTTATTAATACATGTATGAACTAATTTAAACAAGCAGAGGAAATAATCCATCACAGGACAGCTGCTAGGGTACACTAGAAGCGCATTTAGTTGATATTAAAACAAAGTAATCTGTAAGGCCTTGAAAATGTATAGTATTGCAATTCTGATTAAAAGCTCTTTTCCATTATTTTTGAGAATGAATTGATTGCCAAGCTCTTAACTTAACTTCCAATTTATAAGCACAGCATTAATTTCAAAGACAGCAGAAATTGGGTTGCTCAGCTCAGAACAAATCAGGGTACAGGGACACCTGATAGAAGAATAAAAGCTCATATAAAGCCTTTATAAATTGGAAGGATTATAATTTTTTCTCCTATTCTCAGAATGTTCAAAAGAAGTCAATGAAACTAAATAGATTCAGGACCAGAGATGGGTTCTTCCCAGTTCATATTGGTTCGCCCAAATCTGGAGAGCAAACTGATGACCCTACACCATTTCTGATAAATGGCAGTCCAATCTCTTCTTAAAAATCTCAAGTGATGAAGATCCCACCACTTCCAAGGTCAAGCTGTTCCACTGGTTGATTGTTCTCCCTGTCAGAAAGTTCCTCTTTGTTTCTAGTTTGAATCTCTCCTTGATGAATTTCCATCCATTATCCCTTGTATGTCCTTGGAGAATAGCTTGACTCCCTTTTCTTTGTGGCATCCCCTAAAATATTGGAACATTGCTATCATGTATCCTCTGGTCATTCTCTTCGCTAGACAGTCCACGTCCAGTTCCTGCAATCGCTCTTTATACGTTTTAGTCTCCAGTCCCCTAATTACTCTGGTTCTGCCCTTTTTCTACAGTCTCAGTTGGTCAATATGGTGACCAAAACTGGATGTAATACTCCAGGTGTGGCCTAACTAAGGCTTTGTAGATTTATTAGATTTGTATGCTGCCCCGAGTCATAGGAGAAGGGCGGCATACAAATCTAATAAATTGAATTGAATTAATACCTACCTTGATCTAGATTGTATCTCTCTATCAATGCAACTTGGGGTTGCATTGGCTTTTTTTGGCTGCCGCTGTACTCTGTTTACTCATGATTAGGTGGTTTTCTATTAAGACTCCAAGATCCCTCTCACAGACACTGCCCCTAAGCCTGGTTTCACCCACTTTATATGTATACTTTTGGCTTTTTTACCTATGTGTAGGAGTTTACCTTTTTCTACATTGAATTTCATTTTGTTAGTTAGGGCAAAGCACTCAAGTCTGTCAAGATCATCTGCAAATTTGGTTAGTTCCCCTTCTATTCTCTCATCTAACTAATTTATAAAGATATTGAAGAATATTGGGCCTAAGACGGAGCCTTGTGGTACCCGACTTCTTACTTCTCTCCATGTGGATTTAGACCCATTAAGGAATACTCATTGAGTACAGTCTGCCAGCCAATAGTGGATCCATCTGTTGGTGAGGTTGTCTATCCCACTTTTCTCTAGTTTACAAAGAAGTAGGTTATAGTCTACTTAGTTGAATACCTTTCTGAAGCCTACGTATATTATGTCCACAGTGTTTTGCTGGTCTACTGGTTTAGTCATGGTGTTAAAGAATGAAATAAGATTGGTTTGGCATGATCTGTTTTTAACAAACCCGATCTGGCTGCTAGTTATTACTTTATTCATTTCTAGGTGTTGACAGATCTGTTTTTTTTAAATTATCTTTTTAGTTTCTTCCCATGTATTGCTATTATTTATTTATTTGACTTCTATGCCGCCCAATCCCAAAGGACTCGGGATGACTGGTCTGTAGTTTCCTGGGTTGCTGAAAAGTAAATTAGTACTGTTGCCTAGAATCAGACATGATTGGACAAGGGAAACATATACCTTTTAAAATTTAATAAATTCTACCAATTTCTAGAGAAAACTTCAGTTGAACAATTGAACTAGGCAGAGCAACATCGCTTTACTTTGTCTAAAGATGTCAATGAAATGCTTCCCCCCTACAAAACAGAATTCAAAAGCAACTTTTTTCTCAAGAAACTGAATATTTTTATTTATTATTTAAATAATGTATATTAATTATTGTATATAATATTCCAGATTCTTCAAAAGGACGTGATAGGTGGATAAGCTTGCCTAGTCCAGTCTAAACATCTGGATGACTGTGCAACAAACCAAATTAATAATAATTGCGCTTCTGTCACCATCACAGCTAATGGAACAGAAAGAAACTGCCAAGAAGCCCAATAATATGGATGGTCACCTCTCACATTTTATTACATTTGTCTGTATTCTCATGTTCTAGATGCCACTTGTAATATTACAATCAGTTTTGTTGACCAAATTCTGCAGAATCCAAAGAGACATGGTCTGCCAGCAGTGTCAAGCATATAAGATCAGAGATAAAATAATAAAAAAACCTCAAACCACCCCCCCCCCCCCCCGATAACAGTAGTGCTTTAAAATTCCTCTCTGGGCCTGAGAGAATGTTTTGTACTGTTAATCTTTTTTCCCCCCTTTTATAATTCCACTGTTGCTGCCAGATCTATAATTGGCATCTTTTCTAACGAACTTGCCATGCTTTTCTAAACTCTGAGATAAATTATATTTGTCACCATGAAGCTAATGATAATCTGTTTGGCCCACACGAGGGACTGCATGATGCAGTTGAATAGCTTGTTGGCATGGAAAAAGCTGGCAGTGGCATTTCATAAAGAATATTGAGCTCAAACTGTTCCTCACAAACATGCAATCATTATTTTCAGCAGGGACATCTTTGAATTATCATCTTTGGGAACATGTTCAATTTCACACCATAGTTTGCCATGTAGTAAATTAAGTACATCGGTACTAAAAATATTTTAAAAGTTATTGTGTTTACATATGAGTTCAAGAACATTGAGGACTTCTATACAAATAAGATATCTATATTATTACTAATAATGATTTCCATAACAGTGGATACTTTTGTTTGTCCTCAGGTAAGATGTCTGCAGTATATGTACTCCAAAAGCATAGTGCCATGGGCTTGATATATATGTCAATATAAATGCTAAACACAATTTTCAAGATTTCACATTCATTTGTTTTTGATTAACACAAACAGATCTAGAACAGGATTTGGCTCTTTCTGTAATTAAAATAACACTGATGCTAAAGTTGGGATAAATAGCACCAGCCAAATGACACAAAATATGATTTGTAAGTGAACAATCTTGTTACTCAGTTCTAAACATGTTTATATCTAGAAACATAAGATATTTCTTAAGTTTAGATTATTACCTTTGGACACACATAAACTACTGTTTTCTTGTAGGAGAATTAACTATTCAAAATGAATAAAAACTGAAAATCAGAAATGTAAGAAAAGTTTGATATTCATGGTCTTTGCAGAATTCTACTTTGTTGGTTTAATTCTAGCTGAATACTTTCCTTTGTGAGATCAACATTATCACTTCCAAACTTTAACTTATTCCCCACTGTATATTTACACACTTCAGTGAAGAATACAAGCTTTTGGCTTAGTACAGAAAAGTCGGGAAAAATGGTATGGTTATTTATAGGGCTTCATCACATTCACAAAAATGTATTAAACAAATCTTTTGTTTCTGTTTGGAAATTATGCATATTGTGATTTTGTCATTACAGTAAAAAGCTTTGAAAGTTTACGTAAAATGCACACATTTCAAAAACTGCAAAATAAAGATACGGAGCACAACATTTTGTGTGGTTGTGATTGTTTAAATTTCCATTTTGCCTGTATGCACAAATGGAATAGAATAGGTAGAATGATCAAAGGTTCTCTCAATGTATTTTTGGTTGTCATCAACTAGGTATTGTTCTCAGTTATCATTGAATCACTGATATCTATATATCCAAGGCAACTTTATCTGATTTCGTGTAAGTGGTAAATGGTAGTAAATGTTGCTATTTATCTATAATTCTGGTTTAAATATAGAAAATTATATTTATGAAAGATCTTTGGTGCTCTTTAAGCTTGGTTGTTTTCTTGCAGATGTTTCATTACCCAAACTAGACAACCTCATCAATGCTATCCCACATTTCAACCCTGAGATATAAATATTACACTTTATGGGTAATTATATTCCTTTCTTTCTTGCAAATGATTCTTTAACCTTGCCTTTAAAAGGTTAGCTAATACTACAATTTTAATATATTAAGTTTCCTTCTAACTTAAACGTGAGCATCTGACTTGAGTTAGATCTACTATTAGAAATGGAGGCAAGTGTCATTCAGATATATTTTTCCTACTTTGATCACATATTTCCAATTCCTCATTTCAATGGAATTTAAGAAATCAGTAAAACACAGCTGGAAATGAAATAAGGGACACAAGCAATCATCACCATTTATTCAAAGAACAACCCATGTTTTTATATGAACTTGTATGTGTACCCCAGGGTAATATCGATTCCTTACCACATCAGACTGAACCATAAGTATCTTTTTTTAGAAATGCTCTGAAAATAAGAATAACATTTTAAAATCAAGGGCTCAAGAATAATATTGTGCAAAATGGATTTTTACATTACAATCTTTAGCTGCAATAATTCTTTAAGCTATAGAATGATCACCTTCAGCTGGCTCAAGCCATTTCTTGTCCAGGAACAAAGTGGTCAATGAATGCTATTGTGATATCCTGATTTGGATGTCACGATTTTATATTGTATGATAAAGTTGACATTATTGCAAATCTTGAGAATCATTGTATGCAATGTTGAGAATATGGAACAGACATAAGGTTAGAAGACTGATACTCCTTTATGGATCTCAACACAATAAATAATTTAGAGGACAAAACATTAGGCAAAATGGTTAATTAAGCTACCCAGAATCACTTTGCAGAATGATATACTTTGGATGCATATGCATTCAATAAATAAATAACATACTCATACTGAATTTTTCCCAACTCTTTCTTTGACAATAATCATACATTATTATTTTTTTTGCAACATCTCTTTTGGGATCAAATAGCTTCTTCCATTCAAGCAAAAGGGAAAACCCAATTGCTCTTACATATCTCCTGTGCCTTGTTGCTAAGATAAAGCAGTAGGTTCAAATTAGAGTGATGAATAAGGGATCTTTGGAAATTTTCCACCAAATTTGGATGGATGATTTGTCCAGGAGAAAGAAAGAAACCCAGTTTTTCACTCCAGTTTTATTTATTCCATAAATTATATTCTGCCCCAATTCAACAGATTCTAGGAGGCTCAATGAAATCAATTTTTTAAAAAGTACAGCTGAAAGAAATTGAAGCAAAGTTAAGTCACAAATGCTTAATTTTAAAAGCATGAGGGGCATTTCAGTTTTGGCCAGTAGGAGCAGCGGACAAAAAGTAAGGTCTTCCAGAGAATTTCAACTACTTATAAAAAAGGATGCCTATAGAGATTGTCTCTATAGTTTTCAGATGGTCTTCAAAAGGAACTCAAAGTAAATCATCTCATGGTAGTCTAATCGTGCAATGATTAATGCATGAGTTAAAAAAAAAGTATGCATCTGCTGAAGCTTGCCAAAGGCAAGGACTCCATCTATTGATTGGGCAAAATATACAGTAGTCCCTCGCTATACCGCGCTTCACCTACTGTGGCTTCACTTCATCGCGGGTTTCTGAGGAAGTCAATCGGCAGATTTAAACAGCCCGCCAAACTCGATCGGCAGGTTTTTCAAATATATATATATATATAAAATTGTAAATACTGTATTTAAATACTGTATCTAAAATAAATACTGTGTGGGAAGGGTTTATAAACACTTAAAACAGTGAAAACTTACCAAACAATTACAATATAAATACTTAAGTACTATCAGTCGATAAATTCCCCATCGCGGATTTCACCTACCGCGGCCAGGTCTGGAACGTAACACCAGCGATAGGTGAGGGACTACTGTAAATCCATCCAGATTCATCATAGAGATCAATGAGGAAACAGATTTTTGAGCAAACAGTGAGTTTAGTTTCTAGAATTCACATTTACTTGTATTGTCCATTATCTTTGAATTCTAGAGATTGAGAAGATTCGTGGTAGACCAAACTCTTGTTGAGCAAATTCCCAAGTACCTGCTCAAAAACTAATTTGATCCTTATCTGGGGCAGGCAATTTATTTTCTCCTGCTATTCTTGTAGAAGCTGATAGTGCTCATCTAGTCATTCCAAAGAAAGGACTAGATTCAGCAACTGTATGCACTGGGCCAGTTATCAAGTTGGACAAGTCTCTTGTTTGTCACTGAGATGATGAATTCATGAGCTAATTCAATACTACACTCAGAATTGAAATCTGCCCAGACCTAACAACTTGGAGCACTAGCACCAGCTCTTTAATCAGCTGGAACAACAGCACCAGATCTTTAATCAGATCTAAACGCTCAGATGGATAAAGTGCTGAGCAGCAGAATCAGCAATTGATTTGATTTGATTTTTATGCCGCCCTTCTCCTTAGACTCAGGGCGTCTTACAACATGTTAGCAATAGCACTTTTTAACAGAGCCAGCATCTTGCCCCCACAATCCGGGTCCTCATTTTACCCAGCACGGAAGGATGGAAGGCTGAGTCAACTTTGAGCCGGTGATGAGATTTGAACTGATGACCTACAGATCTACAGTCAGCTTCAGTGGCCTGCAGTACAGCACTCTACCTGCTGCACCACCCCAGCTCATTGTCCTTGTCATGAGCTATTCTCACCTTGCAAACCCTTGCAAACTATTTTGAAATATAATTCATGGTGTATTTAGTAAGAACTCTCTGTTATATTGAGGGACTCAAAACACTCAAAAGAGCTGGGGTGGTGCAGTGGTTAGAGTGGCCTGCAGTACTGCACTCTACCTGCTGCGCCACCCCGGCACATTATACATACAGCTTAACTTCACATCCACATACTTATTTAACTGCAGATCAAAGTGTCTCTTTGCAATCAAGGTCTCATGCAGAATCATTAAACTCTGAAAACCTGATGGGCATATTATATAATGGATCACATCCCCATCCTAATTAGCCCTGGATCATGCATGCACATTTGCTCCTTCTACCTTAACCAAAATAAGGGAGAACTGTGTTTTATTATGCAATACAATATTGATGATGGATGGCTTGCTATAGTTGGATTAGAAGAGGGGATTGACAGCAAATTGTCTTAAAATACTTTGCTTAAATAAATCCCAAACCTCCCATTTCCCTCTATGTTCACTAGTGAGGTCAATGCATCACTGTATTGTTCTTTATGCCTTTCGGCCATGACATAAATGAATGAAAAATATGCAACCTTCTAACTACAGGGAAGCTGCCCACAATTGTAATGAGGTGAACCTTCAGCAGTGTTAAATAAAAATTGAGGAAGCCCTAAGGCATATCTAGTCTCTGACTCAGTAAGATTAAAATACCTTGGTGAGATAAAAGTGAGACTTGGCATCTGTTGTATGGAACTGTTCAAGCTGAGCTGTCTTTTAAAAAATAAAATTATGAGGATGATAGACAACTGCTACGGCCATGGAACCACAGCCTTTAAAGAGAAGAAAAGAATAAGCAGGCCCATAGCATTATTCGGAATGTGTGGGAAACAAAGGAAAAAAAATCATAGAAATAGATAATCAGTTGGGGGCTTAGCTACAAATTCATCTTGTCTGTTCTGTGGAAATAGAAGAAATTTGAATGTGTACAGAGTCCATTCTCCTGGGTTTGAGTCTGAATCCATGTTCTGATTCACTTAGGTACAAAAAGAAAGTTAGTCCATCTGTGTGAAAATGCTTACCACACAGATTGTCAATTTCAATTAATATTTGTGAGGAAGTTAACCAGATTTTTTTTGTTGAAACAGATTATTCATTAATTTACTAATTTCTGACTGGAGTTTGTTTGAAATAATGCCTTTGACATATACACTGCTCAAAATAAATAAATAAAGGGAACACTTAAACAACACAATACAACTCCAAGTAAATCAAACTTCTGTGAAATCCAACTGTCCACTTAGGAAGCAACACTGATTGACAATCAATTCAACATGCTGTTGTGCACTTTCAAATTGGTACAGAACAAAGTATTCAATGAGAATATTTCATTCATTCAGATCCAGGATGTGTTATTGGAGTGTTCCCTTTATTTTTTTGAGCAGTATATACAGTATTCTCTTTTGTCTAAGTACAGTTTTCTCCTGAAGAAGGGAATGCTCCTACTCTCTCTAGTTCAGAGAATACACTCTTATAATTCTGACCAATATTCTGGTATCAAAATGCTCTCCAGTTGTTGCATTTGATACTTGAAAAATATTTTGGCAAGACCCGAAACCCTAGTATTTTTAAAGGTATTTTATTAATATAGATGTGCTTACATTTTCATTAGGGATACATCCGTTACATTTCGTATCATAGCACAATAGTTTCCCATAGCCCTAAATGACTTAAAAGGTTGCATTGGCTATAGATTCCTTTTTTTTTCAGACTGACACTTGATTAGGAACAGAATGAGGAAAGCACATTTATAAACTGTTTGGATTACTTTTATTGCTTTTTGTTATAATTGGATTCACTTTCAATCATGTAGATGGAAATGTTCCCTCTATAGAGATGGAACATTCTGTTATTCTGTACCAATGTGTTCTGATTCTTCTAGGTCGGAGTGATGCTTCTGGAAGTAAATTGGGCATTTAAAAATGGCTTGAGATGTTCCAGTTTTGGATCATGCTGGATCATGAAAAAAATATAATTTTGCAAAGCTTCTTCTCTGGTAACACTGTACGGCTAACTGGGGCATACAAAACCTTTGCCAAACCAATCCTTGAATACAGCTCACCTGTCTGGAATCCACACTATGTATCAGACACAATTGAGTGGACCCAGAGGTATTTTACAAGAAGAGTACTCAACTCCTCTGCTTACAATAAAATTCTTTATAACACTAGGCTTGAAATTTTAGGCCTGGATAACCTTGAACTGTGCTGTCTACATTTTGACCTAAGCTTATTACACTAGATTATAAAGCATAACATCCTACCCATTAATGCCTACTTTACCTTTAACTGCAATAACACAATAGCTATCAATAGATACAAACTAAATACAATCTGCTCTAATCTTAATTGCAGAAAATATGACTTCAACAATAGAGTTATAAATGTCTAGAATACTCTATCCAATCCTGTTGTTAGTTTCTCTAACCCCCATACTTTTTACCTTGGACCTTACACATTTCTTAAGAGGTTCCTAAGGGGGCATGCATAAGCGCAATAGCTTGCCTACCATCCCTGGCCTACTGTTTCCATTTATATGTCATCGTTTTATGTGTTTATGGCTATGTTTTGCTTATTTATATCTTTCTGTAGTTATGAAAACCTTTGAAAGGCTAGTGATGTTCCATTTGAAAGCCATCACGGATCCACTGTTAGACCCCCTGCAATTTGCATACCGAGCAAATAGATCAACAGATGATGCTGTTAATATGGCTCTACACTACATCCTTCAACATCTTGAATCTCCAATGACCTACGCCAGGGTCCTCTTTGTGGACTTCAGTTCAGCATTCAACACCATCATACCAGACATTCTATTCTACTAGTTTTTCTCATCATTCCTATCACCCATTTCCTCCCATGTTGACTGTATGACTGTAACTTGTTGCGTATATCCTAAGATTTTTATTAATATTGCTTCTTCATTGCTTATTTGACCCTGTTGTGATTCAGCCTGAGGCTCCTCAGGGAACGGCTGGACCTCTGCCGGATCCATGCCCAGAGGAGGAGGACAGTGAACAGGAGGGGGAGGACCAGGCAGATGGGGGAGAGGAACGTCAGGAAGAGGAGGAGGGAGAGCAGCCTGAGACCCCCGGGGGGGGGGCTCTCCCCAGCTGGATTCATTGGATGAAGACACACAGGCTATAATAGACATGAGGCAGCGACGTGCAGCACAAAGACGGGGGCAATTAGAAAGGTATTTCCATCCCTGAATTGGCAACAGCTGGGTTTGGGTGTGGTTCTCCTCAGCAGGGTTGAAAAGGCAGGCCCGCCCTTACAGTCTTGTGGAGAGTTATCAACTGGGAGTCCTGTGACCTTGCTTCGATTCTTGGCGTCTCTGATCTTGGCTTGTGGCCTAGAACAGTGTTTCCCAACCTTTTTTGAGCCGTGGCACATTATTCATATTTTCAAAATCCTGGGGAACATTGAACGGGGGGAGGGGGGGCTAATGAAAAGTTTGGACAAAAAAAATCTCTCCCTCCCTTTTGCTCTATTTCTCCCTCCCTCATTCTCTTCCTTCCCTTCTTTCTCTCTCTCCATCCCTCTTTCTTTCTTCCTCTCTTTTTTGCTCTCTCTCTCCCTCCTTCCCTCCCTCTATGTCTTTCTCTCTCATTTGCTCTCTCTCTCTCTTGCTATCTCTCTCTTGCTTTTTTATCTCTCTCTCACTCTCTTCCTTCCTCTCTCATCTCTCTTTCTTTCATTCTCTTTATCTCTCCCCCTCTTTCTCTTTCTCTATCTCTCCCCCTCTTGCTCCTCTCTCTTTTTTTCACTTTCCCTCTCTTGTTTTCTTTCTCTCTCTCTTGCTTTCTCTCTCTTTCTCTCTTGTTTTCTTTCTCTCGTTCTCTCTCTTGCTATCTCTTTCTCTACCCCCTTTCTCTCTCTCACATTCTCTTGTTTTCTCTCTCACACTTTCTCTTGTTTTCTCTCTCACACTTTCTCTCTCTCATTCTCTCTCTCTTGCTATCTCTTTCTCTACCCCCTCTTTGTCTCTCTCTCTCTCTTTCTCACTTTCTATCTTGCTCTGTCGCTCTCACTCTCTCGTTCTCAGGAGGCTAGCGAAAGTGATTTTTCCAAGGGCGCACCCGAAGTCACGGCCACCCCCCACACGCCTCTACCCCTCTCGCGTCGCTGGCTACTCGTCGCTGCCTTCACCGAAAGTGCTTTTGTCCCGGGCTCTCAGCGAGGGGGCTGCAGGAGAGGCGGTGAAGGCGATCTCTCTCGTTCTCCGGAGGCTGGCGAAAGTGATTTTCAATGTCGGGGACGCGGGCCGGTGTGCACTCTCCCCCTCCCCCTGCCACATTCAAAGTAAGCCGGCAGGGGGATGGGGAGAGAGAGCGCGCCGGCCCGCACACCCAACATTGAAAATCACTTTCGCCAGCCTCCGGAGAATGAGAGAGATCGCCTTCGCCACCTCTCCTGCAGCCCCCTTGCTGAGAGCCCGAGACAAAAGCGCTTTCGGCGAAGGCAGCGGCGAGTAGCCAGTGGCGCGAGGGGGCTAGAGGCGCGGGGGGGGGGCGGCCACGGCTTCGGGTGCACCCTTGGAAAAGGGTGCACGGGGGTGTGTTTTGGGTTGCGCTGGCGCAGGCGTGCGTGGCCCGGCACCCTCCTGCTCCCACAGCCAGTACCCTCACTCCTGGCCCCAAAGGACATTGGTTGCCGCCACCGCCAGGGAAGCTCCAGCTGGGCGGGGCGCTGCTGGTGCCTCCGCCCTGGAGCTCTTGCCACCGCCATCCCCCGGCTACTACCTGGTGCCACTGCTGATGGCGCCCTCCTCCTATTGCTGCCGGTGCGAAGAATGAAGCTCTCCTTTTTTCCCCGCCTTCCTTCTTTGGGGCCCAGCAGGAGAGCACCGGCAACAGCGGCATTGGGCAGTAGCCGCACCGGCAGCGCCCCGCCCAGCTGGAGCTGCCCTAGGAATTTTGCGGCACACCTGGCCATGTCTCGTGGCACACTAGTGTGCCACGGCACACTGGTTGGGAAACGCTGGCCTAGAAGTCTGGAAGACTTGGGGGAGGCGTGGGTTTTATTATCTCCAGCGTTGTTTTTGCCAGCAAGAATCCTGTTTTATTGCCTGGCCTTCGTGAAACCTCTGTGAAGCTTCACAGTGTTCCTGTCTGTAAGAACAGTTTTTGTTACCTGTGTTTGCTTTCAATTATATAAACTGCCTTTGCTTTTTACCAGTGTGTCTGGCTACTCTTTTTGGTTGGTGTTGGCGTCTGGGGGGACCCAGACAGAACAGACCCCTATGACAATCATTAAGTGTTGTACCACATGATTCTTGACAAATGTATATTTTATTTTATGTACGTTGAGAGTATATGCACCAAGACAAATTCCTTGTGTGTCCAATCACACTTGGCCAATAAAAATTCTATTCTATTCTATTCTATTTATTGTGCCATTTTTTCATGTGTCTGGGTCTATGTCTATACTGATGCTTGTTTCCTTGTACTTGTCAAATAAATAAGTAAGTAAGTAAGTAAGTAAGTAAGTAAGTAAGTAAGTAAGTAAGTAAATTATTATTATTATTATTTATTTTATTATTTATTAGATTTGTATGCCGCTCCTCTCCGAAGACTTGGAGTGGCTCACAACAATAAAGTACAGTACAAATCCAATGATTAAAGCAATTTAAAACCCTTAATGTAAAAGCAATCATACATCCCAGACATACCATGCATAAAACAGAATGGCCCAGGGGACAATGTCCTACCTTTGAACAACTACTTCAACATCCTGCTACAACGTCCTACTTTTGAACAACTACTTCAGCTTCAACGGCAATAATACAAGCGCAAACAACAGATACAGTACAAACTCAAGGTAAACCGCTTCAATTTCAATTGCAGAAAATATGACTTCAGCAATAGAATGGTCAGTGCCTGGAATGCTCTACCTGACTCCATTGTTAGTTCCTCAACACCCCCCATAGTTTCAATCTTAAACTGTCTACCATGGACTTCATACCATTCTTAAGAGGTCTGTAAGGGTGGGTGCATAGGTGCACCAGTGTACCTACCATCCCTATCCTACTGTCCTCATTTATTTCTACTCATTTCCTGTGCTCATGTTCATGTTTATACACCTGTTTTCTTGTACATGTTTGACAAAATTAACAAATAAAGAAATAAAGAAATGATATTCAGAATACTATAAATTATCTCCTGTCTGGAAGTTTAATGCATTTCTGGAACAGCTGGTTTAGCTTGTTATAGGGGAAGAACAGAACATGCAAGACTTCCAAAAATATTCCATCTCCAGAGACAGAAAGCTTTATAAATATCTAATTATTTTTAACGGAAGCTTTCTGATTAAGCTTTTTGATGAATGCTTTTGATTAAATGGTGTCTAATGTTTTGGAATCTGAAGAAGTAAGATAGTAAGCATATTTGAGTTTTTATTCAAATCACAGATTTGAATTATCACAAGCTCAAATTATCCTACTTTGGACATATTATGCAAAAACCTGCCTTTCTGAAAAAGGTCCTAGTGCAGAAAAGGTAGAAGAAAAGAAGATAATAGCCACCAGCAAAGGGGCTGGGCTCAGTTACAGGACAGAATTACTGTTGGTGATTGAGGTGATGGGAGTACTGTTGGGAGACTTGAAGGAACATGGTTTCTGTTGTGGTTCAGCCTGAGGCAGATCAAAGGCCAGCTGCATCTCTGCTGGCTCCATGCCCGGAGGAGGCTGACAGCGAAGAGGAGGGGGCTGAGCAGTCAGACCGGGGAGGGTCCAGTCAGGAATGTGATGAGAAAGAACAGCATGGGAGCCCTGGGGAGGGGCTCTCCCCTGCCAGTAGCTTGGAGTCATTAGGTGACGAGGCACAAGCTGTCATTGACATGCGAGAGAGACGTTTAGATCAAAGGAAGGAGCAATTAAGGAAATATTATCAGCATTGAATAAGGAACACCAGGGCTTGGGTGTGGTCCTCATTAGCAGGGAAGGGTTTATAAGGCAGGCAAACTCTTGAAGCCATGTGGAGTGTTATCAGTTTGGAGTTCCTGTAACCTGCATTGTTTCTCGGCGTCTCTATTCCTGGCTTGTGGCCCAGCAGTCTTGAAGACCCGTGGGAGGTGTATGTCTGTTATCTACAGCCTCGTCTTGGCAGCAAGAATCCTATATTGATGCATGGACAATTACCTTCATGTATATATTTGGAGTTCCAGTGTTTTCCTGCTTTGTAAGGACATTTTCTGTTAGCTTCGTTTGCCTTGAACATTCTAAAACTGTATTTGAATTTTACCGGTGTGTCTGGCTTATCTTTTTGGGTTGGTCATAGCTTCCGGAGTGACCCAGACAGAACAGTTTCTAGGAGTCAAAAATTGATGGTAATCAATTAAATTTAGAATTAAAGCCTGCTATTTGCCTTACTCAAACCAAACTTTCAAGTAACCAATCTTTACTGTTCCTATTATTTTCATTATTTTATTATTGGTTCCCCCTCCCTCTCATTTGTTGTTGCTGTTGCTGTTGTTGTTGTTGTTATTATTATTATTATTATTATTATTATTATTATTATTAAACAGCTCTTCAATATATGCACATTTGCTCTGAGGTAACATGTGAACATGTGATGGCATTTCAGCCTTCGATATTTATGAAATAATTCTTCACTTTGTCATGGTGAAACAATTATTTCGGTCGACATTCTTTTGTAAGATGTCCACCCACTATTCAACCTGAATTCAGTCAATGTGATTCTGGATTCCTGACTAGATTGTCATGTCAACAATAAATCATAAACCCATTTAGCTTTCAGCAGTCAAATATTTTTCTGCTTTGTGTTTTTAATAAAGTCACATATCAAAGCTTTGTGCTCTGATTGGAATGCACTTGGATGAAGACTTTTAAACAAGGCCAACCCAAACTAGTAACAAACACTTTATTTATTATTATCCAGTGAGATAAATGTTTAGAAAAACTTGTCATTTGATTAATAATGTACATATTGCTTTGTTGCCATAATTGCAAATAATAATATATAAATATGATTTGAAGGAGAGTAGGATATAATTTAACATGAATTTAACTCACGAATTCAGTTTACCTGTATACACTGCAGAGATAACGACTCATGTTTTCCTAAAAAAGCTAAGAAAATGGATGTACTATTTTTTTCACTTTTTGCTATTCAAACAAGTGAAAAGAAGTCCCCAAAATATTTTACTACCTTGGATTATGATTATGTTTATTTAATTATTAAATTGTATTTGATTATATTGGTGGTTTACAAAGATATAATAATATTCATATACATTGTTCTGTCGGGCTCTCTGGTAGAATACTCCCAAAAATGCACAGGTACAAATTTCAGACACACACACGTTTGAAAATTCAAAACAATTTTCTTTATAATGAAAATTCACTTCCCAAGCCCTCTTTTGGTATAGCAAAGAGCACTCGTCTCCTAACAAACTGGTAATTTGTACAAGTCTCTTATCAGTTCTGTGATACTTAGCTTGCAGCTGTGAGGCAATTCACAGTCCTTCTTTCACAAAGTGAAACACACTTTGCTCTGGTTTAGTTTCAAAGCGGGGAAAAATCAGCACACAAAAAGTCAAAGTCAGTAAAGCAGTCATGAAACACAACGATCAGATAATCCTCCACAATGGCCAAACCCACAGGCTGCTATTTATAGCAGCCTCACTAATTACCACAGCCCTACCCAACCACAGGTGGCCTCATTTTCGTTGATAATAATCTCTCAGTTGTTGTTGCCTATGCATCGCTCTCCGCATGCGTGGCTGTATCATTAACTCTTGTTCTGAATCCAAGGAGGAGCTAGATAATTTATCTCCTTCCTAGCTGTCTGCCACACTCTCCTCCTCCCTGTCACTCATGTCTTCTTGATCAGAGGAGCCTTCATCATCAGATTCCACTGGGGGCAAAACAGGCCTGCAGCATGTGGATGTCTCCCCACATCTACAGTCCTTGGGGCAGGAGTTGGGCAAGAGCTAACCACAACATATATGATACTTGTAAAAAAAAGAAAAAAGAAACATTAGTACAGGGGACGGAAGGCACGCTGGTACACTTATGCATGCCCTTTACATTCAAAATGTGTCCATCTCAAATTGCATAGCTAAAATTCTGTAGAGATTCTCAGTCATCTAGGTCATGGTAGTCCCAAAGGTGCTTTTTCAGGAGGCTACTCAACTATCTTGCCTTTTCTTTTGAAGACATTTCACTTCTCATCCAAGAAACATCTTCAGGACTGACAAGATAGTGGGAAATGGATTCTTAAAAAAAAATAAAAAATTATTATAATACAAAGATTAAAAAGAGCAGGCATATGGTATTGTACATATTGTATCATTTCACACTATAATTATTATTTGTATAGTTGTTGTACTTAAATTCTAAAATATTTTATACAGAGCTGCCCCTAATTCCCCCTCCCTCCCCATTGAACTGTTAGCCATACAGTTCTTTTTTATATATATATCAATGTACAGCTTATGGCATCAGCGGTTATCGAACATTTGTTCTATCATACAATTAATCTAAAGTCAGATTGATTTGATCTTAATTTTGTGTCTCGGATTGATTTTAGGAACATCTAGTTTATTTACTACCATTATTTTTTTTTTCTTGTCTCGGCCCAGTCATAAAATTTCTTCCAAATTTCATAGTATTTTGATTCTTCTTTATTTTTAAGTTTTTGGGTTAATCTGTCCATTTCTGAACAGTCGCATATTTTTTTTATCATTTCTCTTTCTGATGGTGTTTCTTCTTTTTTCCAACTTTGCGCTATTGTAATTCTAATTGCAGTAATCATGTGTTGTATTAAATAATAATAGTCTTTTTTAAGTTTTTGATTTATTATGCCTAGAAGAAAGGTGGTTTTAGTATCAGTTTAATTGGTTTTAATATCAGTTTAATTGTAGTAATTTCGAAGATCCACCTTTTAACTTTTTTCCATATCTTTTTTATTTGGGGGCATGTCCACCATAGATGAAAAAAGGTCCCATTTTTATTTTTACACCTCCAACAATTTGGTTTCAGGTTTGGATATATTTTGGCTAGTTGGATTCTTAACTTTAACTTTATCATCAACATTAACTCTCTACAATGATGCTAACCATCTTACATGCTGGTCAGGATTCTATGACAATGAGGATTGTTATATGGTTTATTTTAAGTAGGTGCAGAAGGTTGAGAGATGCTTCCCTTTTACTTATATGGTCTCTGGTTGGCAGAACTCTTCTCAAGAAAAGCTCATCTCTTTATTTTAAAAGTTGTGTCTAAAGTGTGCTGAAATTGGATGACGAACATAATCTAAATGGACAGGGGGAAAGAGAGCATGAAAACAATAACTCAAGACTGGTTTTGACTTTTCAAAAACATGATAATCCAGTGTTGATTTTATCAGCATTACATTGTCAAATGTTACACGTTTGCTTTTAATGTTCGAAGGACATTATCTAAATATATTCCAGTGAATTGAAAGTAAATGACTCAATAGTATGAGAAAGTTATCCTTTGCAGATTTGACCTATTTGCTTCTATTATAAATAAAATAACTGAAGGGGGGGGGGGAGATTTAGTCCGGTACAGCATTCTTGGAAACATTCTTTTCACCATGGGAAATAACCCATCGGATAGTATGTTATTGTTTTGATGTGTTGCATTAATCAGAATGGAAAGACAATGTTTGAAAGATTACAGAAATGAAAGCCCCCTTGGGGAAAATAACATGTTTAATGTACTTTATCTTTCTTTCTTTTCCCCCCCTTTTTTTAAAAGAAAATCTTTCATAAGTTTACTCCTCTTACAGGAAATTTGTCAAAATGGTACTGATCTGAGGAAAAGGCAATGTTCTCATTAAATACTCCCCAAGGTTTTATATAATTTCCTCAAATATTGGCTACAAAACAGTCCTTCTGCTCATGCTGCTCATTCTTTGCTACTTCATTTTTCAAGAATCATAAATAGAATATTATAACAATGCAAAGAAAGAAAAAGAAGAAAGATGTCAATGAAGGCACCCTGGTTTTGTTAAGTGTCTGACAACGTCTCCACCTTTGCAAGGTATATAATGCAGACGGCAACTGCAATTTATACAGAATGAGCTCAGAAGTAAATATAGGGGGACTAGTAAAAGGGGAAGGTTTGGATAGAAAGTTAAGACAGTTATTTGATGGGTTCAAGAGAAAAAATTTACAAGGTAATCATTCTGTCTAATGCATAAAGTTTGAAGCAAGGGTGGGTTCTGGATTCTGCTACTGCCAATTTGTTCAGGGATGTGTGTGGGCCTTGTACAGGCTTTGTACATGTGCATAAGAACAGTACAAAAAAACCCCTCTCTGTGCATGCGCAGAAGCAAAAAACAAGATGGTGGCACCTACACGCCGCTGAGAATATAGGCCCACAGCTGGTCTTTATTCTTCCATGCATCTTCCGCACCTGAACCATAGTTCCCTCTAAGCTGAGCAGTGAGCAATCGCTCACTTAAAAATCATCATCAACTCAGAGTTTTCCAAACCTGCCCAGAAGCCGAGAGGGAAAGAGTGAGAGGGAAGGAGAGAGAGAGGAAGAGAGAGAAACAGATAGAAAAAAGAGAGGAAGGAAAAGAAAAAGAAAAAGAATGGGAGTAAGGAAGAGAGAAAGAAAATCAAAATCTAGTTTGAAACTAGCTCAACTATTTAAGTGGCATTTTGATATTGGTATAGTTGCCCTATTATGAGTTCACTGTTATAGACACACAGTATGTATGTATGTATGTGTGTGTGTGTGTGTTTGTTTGTTTGTTTTTTCTGTGCCGCCCAGTCCCAAAGGGACTGCCGCTCAGACACTATACTTTTCCGCCCACCCCCCAAACAAATTAGAGGGAACAGTGACCTGAACCCAGCCACGGAAACATGGCTAGATAGGATGGCATTACATCCAGGCAGGTAGGCCCACCCGATCCGCAGTCGGAGCTATTGGTTCATGTGAACCAGTCTGAACTCACAAAATACCACCTCTGATTTATTTTGAATTTCTCTTGGCAATGTTAAGTTCAATTTATTCAGTTGAAAGGTTCCTGCAATGGCCCTACTCCAGTCTGAGCTAATTTTTTTCTTTTAAACGGAAGATTTGTCTTAGATTTTGTAAGAAGAATACTTTAGACAGACAAAATTATTCTATTCTCCTGCTCCCAATAGTGTAAGTAATTTTGAATTTATGATTCTTTATACATGAAGATGGTATTTTGTGGTTAGAAATGGGAAAACGGTTGATTGATGGTATTCTTTTTCAGTTTTCTTCCTTTCCCCTTCCTCTTTCTCTCCTTCTCTCACTCTTCCTCCTCCCTCCCTCCCTTCCTCCCTCCATCCCCCCTCCTTCCCTCCTTCCTCCTTCCTTCATGACCTCACCCCATTCCTAAGAGGACTGTAAGGGAGTGTATAAGTGAACCACCTACGGTCCCTGTCCTAATGTTCCCATGTACTCAAACCCATCTCATGTATACATGTTTAAACTTTTACTGTAATCTTATATAGGCTTGACAAAAATAAATAAATAAAATAAAAAATAAAAGTTAAAACGAAGTTGCTTTGGAATTCATATTTTCTTAAAACATCTTTTCCATTCTTATAAAACTTTGAGACATATCCTAGATATGATAAAAACTTCAGATGTTATCTGTCAATGCTTTTGTAATAGCCTAATAACTCAGAGAATTGGAGTTAGTTTTAATCTTAATAGTACATACTGTACTTTCAAATCAGTTATTTGCAAACAACATCTCAGATTAATTAATGGCATAATCCATGCAATGAAAAATCATTGAATATAAAGGATGCTACTGGCTGGTTTTTATCTGATTTGCCACTCTGGTATATATTTTTTCCTTTCAGTTCACCTCTTTTGGGAACAAGAATGATTTGCATCACAACATAAATTTATTTATTTCCATGTAATAAACATAATTAATCTCTTTGGGAAGAAGGTAAGGACAAACTTGCCAAGGAAACTGCAGGACAATTTTTAAAACTTGCCAAGAAAATTGCAGGGATTAGTTCAGGCAGTTGTCAGGAGTCAGTGCTGATGGAGAGACATCCATACATATCCATACATGGACACATATATACACTTTGCACTGAGGTTAGAGAACATAAAAACAGTTCTGTAACTACTAAAATAATCTAAAAGGCAAAGAATCCATTCAAGTCAAACTTGTGACCATGTCAACTGGATATCTGGGCAGCAATTAACAAGTGGTTGACTGCTACCTATTAATGTTTTTTTTTTTACAAAAAATTCTGTGTCTAACTTAAAAACCTAGGATCTCCTGGTGCTCAGCAGTGAAAATGCTAACCAACTTCAAAAATGTAACTTCAAAAACCAAAACTACACCCCTAAAATCCTTCCCCAAATTGAGGAAAAAGAAATCCTAACTTTGACCATTCCTCTCTCTCAACTTAAAGAAGATAATGAGTCTCATGGAGACCTCTGAAATTTATGCCAAGAAAAAAGCAAGGACTTCTCCATGCTGTTGCTAGGACTAAACCTGATTTGAAGGCAGAAACATCTCCATTGCCATCTCTATTATCTCTAGGGCTAATAACTTCAGAAAAAAGCTACAATAAAATCATATTTGGTTTCACTATCAGAGGCTGTTTTGACTTTCAGATATGTAAGTAAGTAAGTAAGTAAGTAAGTAAGTAAGTAAGTAAGTAAGTAAGTAAGTAAGTAAGTAAGTAAGTAAGTAAGTAAGTAAGTAAGTAAGTGTTCTTTCTGGGTCACTCCGGAAGCCAAGACCAACCCAAAAAGAGAAGCCAGACACACCGGTAAAAGGCAAAGGCAGTTTATAAAATTCAAGAAAAACACAGGTAACAGAAAATGTCCTTACAAACAGGAAAACGCTATATCTTCAGATATATCCACGAAGGCAAAAGTCCATGCAGCAATACAGGATTCTTGCTGCCAAGACAAGGCTGTAGATAGCAGACCTACACCTCCCATGGGTCTTCCAAACTGCTGGGCCACAAGCCAGGAACAGAGACGTCAAGAACAAAGCGGGACACTGTAACTCCAACTGATAACACTCCACATGGCTTCAAGGGCTTGCCTGCCTTTTAAACCCTACTAAGGAGGACCACACCCAAGCCCAGCTGTTCCTAATTCAGTGCTGATAATACTTCTTTAATTGCTCCTTTCTTTGATCTGAACGTCTCTGTCGCATGTCAATGACGGCTTGTGCTTTATCACCTAATGACTCCAAGCTACTGGCTGGGGAGAGCCCCCCCCGGGCTCTCATGCTGTTCTCCTTCATCCCATTCCTGACTTTCCTCTCCCCCGTCCGACTGTTCAGCCCCCTCCTCTTCGCTGTCATCCTCCTCCGGGCATGGAGCCAGCACAGACGCAGCTGGACCCTGATCGGCCTCAGGCTGAACCATAACAGGAAGGAAGGAAGGAAGGCCTTTCTAATTTGCATACCAGAAAGAACAGGGTGATAACATGAAGTAATTTAATTAGGTCTCTTTTGACATCATTGAGATTTACACTCATGAAAGCTGTTGAGTTCCAATACTAAAGAGGCAGGAGACAGGTTGAGTGACTTCAACTCTATATTGGTCACAGTGAGCAAACATCAGCAAAACCCCAGGTTTGACTGCAGCTTAAACAGAGAGCCCTGCCTGGGAAGAACCAATCAGCAATCACCTGTTCTGCTCAAAAGAGCAGACCTGAGTGGAAACTTCTCAGCTAATATGCAGCTCTCAAGAAAACAACAAAAAATGATTGAGGCTCTTCCCCAGCACCAGCAATCAATGATTATGGCCAGTGCATTGCAGAAGTTCAAATCTGGTTAGACTGATTTCCATTACTTAAGATACAACAAAAACACTACTTGAGTTGGGAAATAGGATCAGTGAGAATAACCCAAAAGTGTCTTATAAAGTTATTTTGCTTGGCTAAGACTATAGACACCAGAGGAGTGTGTGAGTATATGTCATCTGTCTGTCTGTCTATTTCTCCCTCCCTCCCTCCCTCTCCCTCTCTCTCTCTACACACCCACACATAACACAACACACACATTAGGAGTGTATGTCTAGAGAGTACATTTAATACCATAAAAGCACAGGAACAGCAGGATGTTATCATGCACCCCCAAGTTAAAGTGGATAAAATGGACCACCTTTATCTGATCAAACATAATTCGCTTTTGGCCTGAAAAGGAAAAGATACTTTTTAGCTCCTTATGATAGAGTGATTTATTTTATCAACTTTATGAGGCAAAGTGTATGAAACAACATTCTTCTTTGCCTTGAGCAAGAATAGGTCTTTCAGAAAATTTATTCTTTTCTTTTTCAAGCCCCCGCCCTCATCTGCCTATCAGTTTTAGAGTCTGGAAAACCTGTTTGTTGATTTCAGGGAAATCAACTTACTTTGGCATTTTCCTTAATCTGCTTTCAAGTTAAACCTTTCCTGCAAAACATTAAGGTAAAGAGTGGCATCACATAACCTTTCATAGATTACAGTGGGATTGATGGAATACAATCCTGAGAAATGGATAAATGTGTAGACATATCCATTTTTTTTAAAAAATACTTTATTAAATATATACATTAAAAGAAAGATAACAAAGAGACAACAAAACAACAGTATATACACATAACATACAAAAAAAAAATAAACCATCTTGCTTTATACATGGAAAATTTGGTATCATAGTTTAGTATCAACACCACCTAAATAGTGGCGTAATTGGTTTGCAGCTCATACATAGTACAAAAAAAGAATATTTTCCTTTTAATAGTTATTACATATATATACATCCTATTGGTTTTTCTGTTAGTATATCCATTTTATTTCATTTTCTCAATGGTATAGTAATGCTTTGTATTAATAATATTTCCTCTTAATATCAATTTAATTTTTCTCTCTAAATTTAGTTTTTAAGTTTCCATTTTTCTTTTCTTTTAGTTTGTTTTTTGTAATCCAGATATACCCATCTGTCGCAAGTTTTATGAAAATCCTCCATATCCTTGTCCTGTAATTCATATGTGAGTTTGGTCATTTCTACTACTTCGTAGATTTTTGCTATTAGATTAAACATTGTTGGGATGGATTCCTGCTTCCAAGTTTGTGCGTATATTATTCTTGCCGCTGTCGTTATGTGTAATATTAAATGTCTATCGTTTTTAGTAAATTTCTGTCTAATTATTCCGAGGAGGAAGAGTTCTGGTTTCAGAGATATTTTCCCATGTAGACATATCCATTAACAGCCCCATAAAAATTACAATACAAATTTCATCATGGAAATAGAAGCAAGAGAAAATAAATGGAGGGACAGATTAGATAGCAATTATGGACTGTTGTTTCATAAGCACACACTGACAAGGTGGATTTCATTTCTCAATTTCCTGATTTGAAAAACAATTTCCTGGTAATTTGCAATATTTCCACCTGAGATAGCAATAGCACATAGACTTACATATTATTTCACTGTGCTTTACAGCCCTGTCTAAGCAGTTTACAAAGTCAACATGTTGCCCCCAACAATCTGGGTCCTCATTTTACCCACCTCAGAAGGATGGAGTGAATCTTGAGCCTGAGATTTGAGATTTGAACTGCCAAATTGCAGCAGTCAGCAGAAGTAGCCTGCAGTACTGCACTCTAACCACTATGCCACCAAGATCCTCCTAATATATCCATCTTTTTGACAAGGACACCCTTTCTCAGTCATTTGTTCTAATTTCATATGTTTGGACTTCACTTTTCATGTTTATTTTAGAACTTGAAGTATTGCCAGCGTCTCCGGGCCAAGACTGAAAAAAGGCACAAGCAGAGAAATTGAATCACCACAGAGCATTATATTTAGACTTCTCCCTGGTCCAGAGATGATCTTATTTTCTGCAACTTTTACATTTCACAAAAACAGAGATGAACAAAGTACAGGCAATTTATTTTAAGTTTCCATTTTTCAACTAGCAAACAAATCTAAGCTGTGAGGAAAATGGCTGATTCCCATATTAAAGTTGTTTTGAAGTAGAGTGGGCTTCATCTGTTCAAGCGGTAGAGTAGATTTTGGTTTGAACTTCATGGAGACTTCTGACTGCTGAAAATACAAAGCCAAAAACTCCCATGAGCAAGAGATGCTTTAGGCTCCTCTTTGAATAAAGCTGGTCTCAAATGAAAGTTAACTCTCCATAATGGGCATCTCCTTGTGTTTTGTCGAGCTCTCTGGTAGAATCCTCCCAAAAATTCACAGATACAATTTCAGACACACACACGTTTGAAAATTCAAAACAATGTTCTTTATAATGAAAAGTCACTTAAACCAAGCCTTCTTTTGGTATAGCAAAGAGCACTGTCTCCAAACAAACTGGTAATATGTACAAGTCCCTTATGAGTTCTGTGATACTTAGCTTGCAGCTGTGAGGCAATTCACAGTCCTTCTTTCACAAAATGAAACACACTTTGCCCTTTAGTTTAGTTTCAAAGCGGGGAAAAATCAGCACACAAAAGGTCAAAGTCAGTAAAGCAGGCGTGAAACACAACGATCAGATAATCCTCCACAATGGCCAAACCCACAGACTGCTATTTATAGCAGCCTTACTAATTACCACAGCCCCACCCAACCACAGGTGGCCTCATTTTCTTTTTATAATAATCTCTCAGTTGTTGTTGCCTATGTATCTCTCTCCGCATGCGTGGCTGTATCATTAACTCTTGTTCTGAATCCAAGGAGGAGTTAGATAATTGATCTCCTTCTGAGCTGTCTGCCACACTCTCCTTCTCCCTGTCACTCATGTCTTCTTGGTCAGAGGAGCCTTCATCATCAGATTCCACCGGGGGCAAAACAGGCCTGCAGCATGTGGATGTCTCCCCCACATCCACAGTCCTTGCGGCAGGAGCTGGGCCAGAGCTAACCACAACATCTTGTAGTAGCTACACAGCTTTCAGTTAAGGTGCCATATGTCTGCCTTTGCTACTTTGAGCAAGAATAAGCTTGAAATCATAGAAACTGATTTATGCTTATCATCTATGCTCACCATCACCTATGTTCTGGTAAACTCTTGCTTAGATTATGTATGGTTTTAATTGCTGGAGTTTTATATATCTTTTCTTTTAATATTAGATTTGTTTACTGTTATATTGTTTTTATTATTGTTGTGACCTGCCCCGAGTCTTCTGAGAGGAGCGGCATACAAATCTAATAAATTGAATTGAATTAAATTGAATAGATTACTGTAGTGTTTCTCAATTATTTTCTGTTATGCCCCTCCCCCAGGAAGAAGTAAACATTTCGTGCGGCCCCAACTCTCCTCCAGGACAATTTTTTGCAACATCCAGCATGTTTTTGCTGAAAAAACTCAAGGGGCTTATCAGCATGATTGGAGTGTAATGTGTAATTAAGTTGACGCCTTAATTTATTTGGCTTCATTCTGTCTGCTACCAACATTTTGAGACACAGTCAACATACCAGTCTTTCCTCGTCTCCCACCGTAGTCACAGTGAAGCCAAGTGCTACATCCACCTTGTCATATTTCCTCGTCTTAGCTTTCAGGAGACTTACGTTTATCTCATTATCTCCGTCTCTCTCCTCCTTTCTTGGTGTCTCCAACTTTGTGATGTATGCTATTGTGCAGTACAAAAAAACCCTACTCCCTGCTGCAAAGAAAAGCTCATTTCCTGGGGTCACATGACCCCCCTAGCATTGCTCCATGTCCCCCAGTGGGGCCCGCCCCACTATTTGAGAAACGCTGTATTACTGCAATATGTTCCATATGGGGCTTCTCTTGAAGAGCATTTGGAAATGTCTATATGTCTATATCTATATATCTATATATCTATATATCTATATCTATATCTATATCTATATCTATATCTATATCTATATCTATATCTATCTATATCTATATCTATATCTATATCTATCTATATCTATATCTATATCTATATCTATATCTATATCTATATCTATATCTATATCTATATCTATATCTATATCTATATCTATATCTATATCTATATCTATATCTATATCTATATCTATATCTATATCTATCTATCTATCTATCTATCTATCTATCTATCTATCTATCTATCTATATCTATATATATTTGTTTTCGTAAATTTTCATGGGTATATGTATGTAGATTGTTCTGAGTTCGGGTTTCTAAGCTTCGTGCTGTTGTAAAATTCCATTTTACAACAGCACGAAGCTTAGAAACTTCAGCCTGATGATGGTGAATGTGATTTCACCGAAACGTCGCATAAACATGCAAAATATTACACAGGGCAAAACCCGAACTCAGAACAATCTACACATATATATATATATATATATATATATATATATATATATATATATATATATATATATAAAATCTCCTTATCTCTTATATCATATACAGTATACTCTCTCCCTCCCATCTACTTCTCTTCTTTTTACTTTCTATCGTCATATATATTACTTAATGTCTATTCTCTTCCATATGTATTGTATATTGGACAAAGAATAAATAAAAATAATAAATAATAAATAAAAATGTCAACTGGTGCAGAATGTGATATACGGGTGGTTAATGTTCCAGATTCACAACACATATAACACCAGTACTCTGTGAGCTGCATGGGCTACTTATGCGTTTTCAGTACAATTCAAGGTGCTGGTTGTCACCTTTAAAGCCCTACATGTCTCACGACAGGTTTACCTGAGGGACTCTCTTTGCTATCTGTCCAATTCAATCTAGCAGACTGGGTATGTGGCAGATCCTGCCAGACAAAGAGTATCAACTGGAAGAACTAGAAGACTGACCTTCTCTGCTGTAGCCCCTGCTTTGTGAAATGCTCTCCCCTCAGAGATTAAAATAGTCTCAAACCTGTTGGCCTTTGGTAAGATTTTAAAAACCTGACTGTGTACTAAGGCCTGGAGTTCATAATATGTTAAAGGCCTCATTTCTTCCCTTTATTATTACTTGATTACCTCAGCTATAGTATGTATTTTTTGCATGTTTTTAATGTTTTAAATTGTTTCAACTACTTTATGGTTATAAAATTGTAAGCTTCCCAGAGTCACTTGGCTGAGAAAGGCAACTTTAGAAATTGAATTAATGAACGAATTAATGAAAAAAATGAATGAGTGATAATAAATTTAGGCCACAGAACCCAAACTATGTCATTTACTTTGTTAATTCATATCCTGGAATTTTCTGAATTTTTGGAATTTGCCAACAAAAAACTTATATTTCTGCTATACAATAAGACATCTCTTGTCCCCAACCCACCTACCCCAAAGTGGAGAGAAACATTCCTGGTCCTATTGACTAAAATTTGGTGGACTTTCAAATTGTGCATGAATGTTAAAATGAAACCATTTACTTTCTCCAGTAGGATTTGAATCAAACTATATTTAATGCATATTTCTAAAAACAATATATCTAATTTCTCCTCAGGAGAATAATATTTTCTTATTTGCTTTTTTCTCACCACTGAAATATCCTCTTTGTGAAGAAAAAGGAAGCTAAAAGAGATGATGGATTCCTATTAAACAAGCATTACTGCAAGATTTTTTTCTATTGTCTTCAGAAATGATTACATTAAGCAGATAAAATGTCTAAGTACCAAATCCTTTACTAGACTGATTTTGGATTTTTTTCAAGCTGTTTATTGACTAAAATCTGAAAGTTCTCTGAGTTATTTATATTTGGGTTTCAGAAGCAATTTTTTCTATCTTCTTTGTGAATAGTAAGCATGTCCAGTCAATAGTCAATAGTAAGCATGTCCAGTCAACGAAGCAGTGGAAGTGATGTGCCGGTGTCTGGAGGCTGTTGGGGCCTGGATGGGTGCCAACAGACTCAAACTCAACCCGGATAAGACGGAGTGGCTGTGGGTTTTGCCTCCCAAGGACAATTCCATCTGTCCTTCCATTACCCTGGGGGGGGGGAATTATTGACCCCCTCAGAGAGGGTCCGCAACTTGGGCGTCCTCGATCCACAGCTCACATTAGAGAACCATCTTTCAGCTGTGGCAAGGGGGGCGTTTGCCCAGGTTCGCCTTGTGCACCAGTTGCGACCCTATCTGGACCGGGACTCACTGCACACAGTCACTCATGCCCTCATCACCTCGAGGTTCGACTACTGTAATGCTCTGTACATGGGGCTACCTTTGAAAAGTGTTCAGAAACTTCAGATCGTGCAGAATGCAGCTGCGAGAGCAGTCATGGGCCTACCTAGGTATGCCCATGTTTCACCAACACTCCGCAGTCTGCATTGGTTGCCGATCAACTTCCGGTCACAATTCAAAGTGTTGGTTATGACCTTTAAAGCCCTTCATGGCACTGGACCAGAATATCTCCGAGACCGCCTGCTGCCGCACGAATCCCAGCGACCGATTAGGTCCCACAGAGTGGGCCTTCTCCGGGTCCCGTCAACTAAACAATGTCGGTTGGCAGGCCCCAGGGGAAGAGCTTTCTCTGTGGCGGCCCCGACCCTCTGGAACCAACTCCCCCCGGAGATTAGAACTGCCCCTACTCTCCTTGCCTTTCGTAAGCTCCTTAAGACCCACCTGTGTCGTCAGGCATGGGGGAACTGAGACATCTCCCCCGGGCATATACAATTTATGAATGGTATGTGTGTATGTATGTGTGTTTAGAAAATGGGGTTTTTAAAATGTTTTTAGTAGAAATTTAGATTTGTTATAAATTGTTTTTCACTTTGTTGTGAGCCGCCCCGAGTCTGCGGAGAGGAGCGGCATACAAATCTAAATAATAAATAAATAAATAAATAAATAAAATAAATATACTCAGTACATGTTCATAGAACTTTATGGCCAGTAATTCAACACTTCCTTAGTTCGCCAGATGTTGGCATCAAAGATGAAGAATGATGGGGGATTTTCTTGGGACAGGATTTCTGTTGGAAAATAATGAAGGGAACATTAATCGCTTTACATAGCCTTTCATTCATACATCAATTATCTTCTAGAACAGTGATGGCAAACCTATGGCATGGGTGCTACAGGTGGCACGCAGAGCCATATCTGCTGGCACGCGATCCGTTGCCCTAGCTCAGCTCCAACGTACATGTGTGTGCGGCCAGCTGATTTTGTCTCAAACAGAGGCTCTCAGAGGGCATTTTTGGCTTCCAGAGAGCCTCCAGGGGGAGGGGGAGGCTGTTTTTACCCTCCCCCAGCTCCAGGGAAGCCTTTGGAGCCTGGGGATGGTGAAACACGAGCCTACTGGGTCCACCAGAAGTTGGGAAACAAGTTGTTTCTGGCTTCCAGAGGGCCTCTGGATGGGTGGGTGAAGCTGTTTTCACCCTCCTCAGGCATTGAATTATGAGTGTGGGCACTCACGCAAGTGCGATAGTGTGCACGCACACTTTTTCGGCACGTGAGGAAAAAAAGGTTCGCCATCACTGTTCTAGAACATTTTCTTTAGAAATATTGTTTCCCAATGTAACTGATAGTTTAGAGCAAAAAGCAAAAAGAAACAAAAAACCACCAAATCCTATATCTATGAAGAAAATGCCACATGACGAAGGTTCTTTACTTAGGTAGTTTTTCTAGATGTTCCCTATGGTATGTTCAGGTTGGCCAAGACAGAATCTGGGAGAATCAAGGAGCAAAGTAACCCAGAACTAAGGAGAAATTTCCTAACGAGAACAATAAACCAGTGTAACAGCTTGCCTTTTCAGAAGTTGTGGGTAGTACATCACTGGAGGCCTTTAATGCAATGCTCTCTACATGGGGCTACCTTTGAAAAGTGTTCAGAAACTTCAGATCGTGCAGAATGCAGCCGCGAGAGCCATCGTGGGGCTTCCAAGATTCGCCCATGTTTCTTCAAAACTCTGTGGCTTGCATTGGCTGCTGATCAGTTTCCGGTCATAATTCAAAGTGTTGGTCATGACCTTTAAAGCCCTACATGGCATTGGACCAGAGTACCTCCAGAACCGCCTGCTACCACACGAATCCCACGACCAATAAGGTCCCACAGAGTTGGCCTTCTCCAGGTCCCGTCGACTAAACAATGTCGTTTGGCGGGCCCCAGGGGAAGAGCCTTCTCTGTGGTGGCCCCAGCTCTCTGGAACCAACTCCCCCCAGAGATTAGAACTGCCCCCACCCTCCCTGTCTTTTGGAAACTACTCAAGACTCACTTATACCGCCAGGCATGGGGGAGTTGAGACACCTTTCCCCCAGGGTTTTTTATACTTTGTTTTATGTTTGGTATGAATGTGCTGTTTGGGTTTTTTTAAAATAATGATAGGTTTTTACATGTTTTTTAATATTAGATTTGTTCCACTGCTATATTGTTTTTATTACTGTTGTGAGCCACCCCAAGTCTAATAAATAATAATAATAATAAAAATAATAATAAAAAGACTGTGATCAGCCATTTGTCTGAAATGGTATAGGGCTTCTATTTGAACAGGTGGTTGGACTAAAAGACATCCAAGGTTCCTTCCAACTCTGCTACTCTGTTAAGATTAGTACTTCAAAGCTGAAATAAACAATTAAGCTCCTGCCCCGAAATAGATGGCTTTGAATCTGGTTTTTGATTGTGCTCATAATGTCGCTCCAGCCAAAATGAATTACAGTATAGCGCAGAAGGGAAGCCGTAAAATCATGCATCACTGCTACTGCCTAATCAATGGCAAGATGAAACAGACTCCTTTCACCAGGGGAAGACATTAAAGCACATTTCTTGGTCTTTCCCACTGTGCAAGGACCTAGCATTTATCATTAATCAGTTGCAGTGTCTTTCTCGGCAACTTGTCAGCTAAATGCCTGCCGAGAAGGTTACTCCATCCAGAAACAATGAAATACATCAAATGTAATCTCACTATTCTGTTTTTTCCAATGTGCTTGCCCAACTCTTCCTCATCCCCAAGGCTGATTGAACTTTAGACATTTGCCTTCTACTGTTTGGGATGTAGCCATTGGGTTTCAGTTCCCATACGTAATATCTAGAATGCTTCATGCTTGTCCTAAATTCTTCTAATGATCCATGTATGTATGTATATATGTATACGGTTACATATTTTTGCTGATAAGTGAAAAGGAAGAAAACAACTATATATGTATACTGTATGTGTATATATGTGTACATTTCAGAGCCAATGAAAGCAGAACTAGCATAATTCATAATGGTGATATTTTTATGACTGTTGTTATTTTTTCTCTGTAAATACAGTGATACCTCATCTTACAAATGCCTCATCATACAAACTTTTCGAGATACAAACCCGGGGTTTAAGATTTTTTTGCCTCTTCTTACAAACTATTTTCACCTTACAAACCCACCGCCGCCGCTGGAATGCCCCGCCTTGGGACTCCCATTGCCAGCGAAGCACCCGTTTTTGCGCTGCTGGGATCCCCTGAGGCTCTCCTCCATGGGAAACCCCACCTCCGGACTTCCGTTGCCAGCGAAGCGCTTGTTTTTGCGATGCTGGGATTCCCCTGCTGGGATTCCCCTGCAGCATCGCAAAAACACAGAAGTCCTTAGGTGGGGTTTCCTATGGAAGGGAACCTCAGGGAAATCCCAGCAGCACAAAAACGGGCGCTTCGGCTGGCAAAAGGGGTGAATTTTGGGCTTGCACGTATTAATCGCTTTTCCATTGATTCCTATGGGAAACATTGTTTCATCTTACAAACTTTTCACCTTAAGAACCTCATCCCGGAACCAATTAAGTTTGTAAGACAAGGTATCACTGTATAAGCAGATAGCTGAACGCTATAATAAAAATGAGCACTGAGTTCTACAGAAATGAGAGGCCGGGCGAATTAACACCCGGCCGAAAGTTGCCAATGGCGGGAACCAACTCGGCTCCGCCCATCAGCTGGGGAGATCTCCACGGGAACGCCCCAGACCAACCAGTGGCCGCTCGGGCATTCTGGGAAAGCCGGGGGTGGGGGGTGTGCCCTTTATCAGGGCTTGCTCGCCCCCCCAGCTTCTCTTGCCCCCGAGCTCACCACAAAATGGACACCCACCCACCCACCCTCCACTCAATCTAGGATGTTTTTATAGGTCGCCTGGTTTGGGGCCGAGTAGGAATTTTTGCAGTCTTATGGCATTTGCTACGGATTGTTTTTCGCCTACTCCATCCTGGACGAGGGAAAGGATTTGTGGTTACGGGGTGCATCCGTATGTAAATAGGTTTTGATTCAACAATTGGATGTTTATATTCTTGGTCACTATATGGTAGAAACAGGGCGGAAAGGATATCAGTAGCAACTGTGTGTTTGGGGCATCTTTTGTAAGATGATTGGCACCCCCGTTGCACAACTCATGCTTCCTCCATGAATGGAGAGGTGAGAAGGGGATGCCCTTGGGGCTCACCTACATCATTTCCGGTTCCAGGTCATGCAGGGTGAGCCCTCCCACATGCTGGGCGTAGCTTTATGGGCTGGGTGTAGGTGGGGCATGCCTCACCCTGACCAGGCATGGAGTTATGCCCATTTAGTTGCCCAAGCATGTTTGTGTTCAGGAAACTCTGCCCCATTTAGTGACCCCTGCAGGTCTTTCTGTTAATATTTAATAAAGTGACCCATTTTACCCAGCTTGGTGTCCGAGTGTTCATTTCTTTTCCAAGGCAAAAGCTAACAGGGCTGGATATTCCTCTTCTATAACAGATGCAGTATTATAGTATTGATCATTATTATTATTTCTTGCTATATTGTTAGTTGCATTTCCTATCTTGTAGTTTTGGTGTGTGAGTTGTATGTCACTAGAAGGTGAGCTATGTAGGAATGATTGTAGTGTCTATGTAGGCAAATTGATTTGCCTTGATGTATATTCTTCATACTGCTCTTAGCTTGGAATTAACTTTGCTTTTACTCCAAAACAACAATTTTATCTTGCTTAACATTGGTGGATTAATAAAGGTCATTTAAAAAAACCTTACAACCTTACAAAGTACATAATGTAACTAGATGTACACATTCAACAAGTTTGTTCATATAACAAGTGGTTTAACATGGAGTTCTTGTTTACGTGCAATTCTGTCTCATATTGATTGATTGCTACACCCCAAAAGTTAAATAGAATTTTGTTCCTATTTCATTTCAGACGCTTGTAAATGCAAAACATGGTAATTGGCATTTAAATTTAGATTTAATGTCATCATCAGCTCCTTCCAGACAAGCTGCTTTAGATTTCATTTTCCATAATTCCCAATTAAGTTGGCTGGATCATCAGTAGAAAATATTTTTAAAAAGCAGATGTTATTTTTATGAAATGAAGACAACCATCTCGTATCAACAATTCAGAAATACTGAACTCTTTCCAACACCACAATTCTCATTTTTAATTTCTGGAGCCTTCTTTTTCATTGTATCATGAATTCATATCAATTCCTACCAACTATATCACTGCTTATTCATTTAATTCAACATTCGTAGAGCATCTGTTTGAAGGAGATGGATGGTTTACAAATATGAAAAATTCAAAGAATTTTAGGATCTTACATTGTCACTCGCAAGTCATTTATCTCACTGGGGTCTTCTTCAACATTTTCTCCTGCCATTTGATTATGGGTAAGCTTGTCTGTGGAACTGGTGTGATTATCTAATGTTGGTTCAATTTGGCTGTATCATGTCCTCTTGACCTAAGCTGCATCAACAGAGGGATACATTTCAAGACCAGGGAAGTATTAATACCACTCTACTACGCCCTGGTCAGACCATATCTGGAGTACTGCATCCAGTTCTGGTCACCACACTTCAAAAGAGACATTGAAACTCTGGAAAAGGTGCAGAAAAGAGCAACCAAAATGATTAGGAGACTTGAAACCAAGACTTACGAAGAGAGATTGCAGGAACTGGGCATGGATAGCCTTGAGAAAAGGAGGGTCAGAGGGGACATGATAGCTTTATACAGGTATATGAGGGGATGCCACAGAGAGGAGGAGGTCACTCTATTCTCCAGAGCACCAGAGGGCCAAACGAGGAACAACGGCTGGAAGCTGACCAAGGAGAGATTCAGCCTAGAAGTAAGGAAGAACTTCCTGACGGTCAGAGCAATCAACCATTGGAACAACCTGCCTGCGGAAGTTGTGAACTCCCCAACTCTGGACACTTTCAAGAGGAGATTTGACTGCCACTTGGCTGGGGTGCTCTAGGATTCCTGCATGAATGAATGAATGAATGAATATATAACTAACTAACTAACTAAATAAATAAATAAATTTCTTTGCAGCAGGTAAAATGGCCAAAATAAAAACAAAGAGCTACAGATAGGAAAAGAATCAGGGAGAAAATGATATCAAAGAATTTGATTCCAATGGAAAAGAAGACTCTTCCAAAACAATGAAATGGAACAAGATTTTTCTCCAGTAAGAAAACAATAAAGCACCAACAGTTAGTGCAAAATTTATTTTACTTATACCCTGTATTGAATTATATTATATAATTATATTTCCTCACCCAGTTAAAACACATATCATTCAGCCAGTTCATACACATATATTTCATGGTTTGGTAACTGGGTAAAAGGGACTGGATATATTTTCAGGAATCTAGACATCTCTTTAACTTCAGCATGGAGAAATGCTAACACAGAGAAGAAAGGAAACAAAGAGAATCCTTCTTCTCCATGTCTTTATTATCTTGCCAAGTATGTTGGCTGAGTGAAACATCAGTTTCCATTTTGCCTTGCACTGCTTCCACTTATGGAAGTTGTGAAACAATTATCAGCGAAAACAATCCTCTGAGATTATTCCTGGAAGGGAATTATATTCTGGACCACAGCATGGTGACTGAAACTCTTTATATCCAGATGTGAAGAAGCACATTGTAAAAGCAATTCTCTCCCTTCTAAAAACATTTTTGGAAATCCAAAAAACCCCAAAAGAAACAGCAGAACAACTCTAAAGGAGTTGCACATGTTTGTATTTTTTAAATGTGTTTAAATGTGCTGGTCTAGAAATCTAGATTCTGTTAAATCTAGTCCTGACTTTGACATAAAAGTTGACTTGATTACCTTGGACCAGTCATACCTGAACCCAACTAATTTCATAGTTGATTTTGCGGGAAAAAGAAGAAGTAGTTTTATATATTTTTACTTCCTTGAGATACTTATGAAATAATAAAGGTGGAATAAAAATCTAGTAAATAAAATAAAGCGCCTGGGTCATTGTTTCAAAGATATTTTCTTATAAGATTGCTCAGTGCCTTGAATAATGACAGAGCTTCTAATATACTGAAAAAATTCAGGGAGATATTCATGCTGAACTGTATACCACAGTTTAAATATCAGGAACTGTCCACATAAATGTTTTATGACATTTTGTATTATGTCATTAAAAAAATTATGATTATTGTTATGCTTAGTGACATTTGCCAAATTTCAATTCCATGGGAGTCAATCCTGGATTTTGGATGTATTTTGTAACTTACCCCATTGGAGATATCTTGGCTGAAAACAGTTTACCCTGTGATTCATCATTTTGCCCAATTTAAAGGTTACAGACAAAAGAGAGGGTTTTTTAGTATATTGATTCCTCATGTCATTAATACACAGAGTGTTACAATAAATACAATGATAAAATACTTAAAGGCTTAATACAATTACCTGCACCAAAACGACTATTCTTCTCTTAGTATTATTAAATTACATAACATGCTTTAACATAATATTATTCTATAAATAATCATAATAATATTGAAACAAGGGAATATTTTTTCATTCTAGAATTACTACGCTATTATAAAAAGAAACTAAATATTTCCCCTCCAATTATATGACTTTAAAAGAAGAAGGTAATATTATATTTTGTTAACAATAGGTAATTGAGATAAATGAGCTTCTTTTTGTCTAGTTTTTTTTTTTAATGTGGAAGGGAGGTCATCTTAATTTAGAGTTGTCTTCCTCTCAAGTAAAGATGATAATTACAGCAATTTTCTTTGTTAAAGCAAAATGAAGATGTTTAGAAAGGTTAAAAACTCAAACTATCAAAGGAAGAATAGAATGAATAAGAAACTATTTTCAGCTCCAATATTTTCTTGGTTCAATTTTATGTCTGGAGGCATGCTCCATCAACCAATTTTTCAAAGTTGGGTCATGCCACACTTTTTAAGATTTCAAATAAACAAATGATTGGTTCTTTGCTGTTTGCCTTTGATTCTACAATGGTGGTATGCTTTTACTTTCCTAACAGAATCATTTGCTAGTAAATTTAATCTAAAGACTCCAAGAAAAAAACTACTTAGAGATGTGGCTCACTTCCAAAGTCTGATAGTGATAAGGTTAACAAAACAGGCATTCCTGCTGATCTGTGAACTTTCATTCTTTAAAAAATATTATAAGCAGAAAAGCAAATGAATACTTTTTCCCCCCTATATTCTTTTTGGATCCTGAAAGAATTTGCAGTCTTCCAGCTGTTGCTGAAGTACAAGTTCTTGCAGTCAATTTGGCCAGGAGGGCAAAATTCTGGCAGATATATTACAATAACAGCTGGAAAGCTATAGGTTTCCTATTCCTAACTCAGTCCAGTTATCTTGAAGCACCTATAGGTTGAAATGCTAGTGGTTCATGAAAATGTATTCGTTTACTGTTAACAAAGGTGTTTACATGAATCATAAAAAGTCAAAGAGGAACTCAGCACAAAAACAAATGATTTCTCCATCAAATTTTCTTCAGAGGAATCATTGAGTCTGTCATCTGCACCTCTATAACTGTCTGGTTTGGTGCTGCAACCCAACAGGACTGACACTGACTTCAGAGGATAATCAGAACTGCAGAAAAAGCAATTGCTGCCAACCTGCCTTCCATTGAGGACCTGTATACTGCATGAGTCAAAAAGAGGGCAGGGAAAATATTTACTGACCCCTCACATCCTGGACACAAATTGTTTCAACTCCTACCCTCAAAACGTCGCTACAGAGCACTGCACACCAAGACAACTAGACACAAGAACAGTTTTTTTCCGAACGCCATCACTCTACTAAACAAATAATTCCCTCAACACTGTCAGACTTCCTACTAAATCTGCACTTCTATTCTACTAGTTTTTCTCATCATTCCTTTCACCCATTTCCTCCCATGTTGACTGTATGACTGTAACTTGTTGCTTATATCCTAAGATTTTTATTAATATTGCTTCATCATTGCTTATTGACCCCTATGACAATCATTAAGTGCTGTACCACATGATTCTTGACAAATGTATATTTTATTTTATGTACGCTGAGAGCATATGCACCAAGACAAATTCCTTGTGTGTCCAATCACACTTGGCCAATAAAAATTCTATTCTATTCTATTCTATTCGAGAATGATAAAATATTCTTTTGGATTTTATTGTATATTAATTTGATTTTTCCAAAACCTGTGGTCAAATAACTGAAGCTCATATGCTTTGAATGTTCCTAAAAGTAGAAGTTTCCTTGTTCAGTTGCTAGTATTAGCAGCTAGAGCTATGGCTGACTCCTATGACAAACTGAAGTTCATCAACAGTTTTGAAATATTAGCAACATTGTATAAAAGGAGACTTCAAGAAGAACACCATACCTTTAGCCTTAAGAAGATGGTACGGGGAAGGGACAAGCTTCAAATACTGTATTTTTTTGGAGTATAAAATGCACCGGAGCATAAGACACACCTTAGTTTTGGGGGAAGAAAATAGGGGAAAGAATCTGCTTACCAGAAATTCAATGATGACATGCTGCTTGTAACGTACATCACTTACAGATGCCATTTTGAAACACTGCCCGAAGAAACACAACATTTACACACACACTTCTGACAATTCAAATAATGTATATCTAAAGTTTTGCATTTGTACCATTACTGTAGGCTAAGAAAAAAAAGGTGGTGCATAGCTTTCTGGGCTGCTGAACTACAGCTAGCAGTTAGCTGAAGTAGCCTGCAGTGCTGCCCTCTAACCACTGCGGCATCCCAGCTCCAACTTGCTGACCTAAATCATTTCTTTAGAAGTGCCACATTCACTAATGCTTTCTCATTAGCAATTCTGATGAAGATAATGGAAATTGGTATTTGCAAGTATCTCTCTGGCCCAGTCTTGATCAAGGTAATATAAAGTGAGAGCATCTAATGGCTTTTACTCAGCATGACTATTTCTTTGCACTTAGGTTACCATGCCTTAAAATGTTAATGCTACGTACGGCAATTTTCTTGCTCTGCAAAAAAGATGCAAAACAATGGAGTCTGTGTAGTTTTTACTTGCAAGAATGAAAAATTGCCCTCCGAGGACAAGAAATGCTACTGACTCTCCTCAGAGTACCAACATTCTTCTCTGACTTGACATGCCAAATAGGCCTACAGAGAATGAACTTTATATAACGATTGTGCAATAGATGAAAAGGATACAAAACCCTCCTTTTAATTTTCAAGCACAATGACCTTTGACTGAATTGCAATGTTAAGCACGCCATGAGATTTATACAGTATTCTTCTACACTTTTTTTTTTAAAAAAATCAGCAATTATTTCCAACAAAAGTATAGCTTTCAACCGAGAGTATAATGCTTAGCCAGTGTAAGATTTCTCAGTTGGTTTAAAAACTTGATAATCAATGATAAAACTGTGCTTAGTTAATCACATAAATTAGACGAAGGTAGGTGTGTGTGTGTTTGTGTGTGTGTGTGTTTGTGTGTGTATGTTTATTTCTATTTGCTTTTCTATATAGGAATTGCATAATTTAATTTAATTTAATTTATTGTATGTCTATGACAAAATTGAACGGGTCCAAAGACGGGCTACAAGAATGGTGGAAGGTCTTAAGCATAAAACGTATCAGGAAAGACTTAATGAGCTCAATCTGTATAGTCTGGAGGACAGAAGGAAAAGGGGGGACATGATCGAAACATTTAAATATGTTAAAGGGTTAAATAAGGTTCAGGAGGGAAGTGTTTTTAATAGGAAAGTGAACACAAGAACAAGGGGACACAATCTGAAGTTGGTTGGGGGAAAGATCAAAAGCAACGTGAGAAAATATTATTTCACTGAAAGAGTAGTAGATCCTTGGAACAAACTTCCAGCAGACGTGGTTGGTAAATCCACAGTAACTGAATTTAAACATGCCTGGGATAAACATATATCCATTGTAAGATAAAATACAGGAAATAGTATAAGGGCAGACTAGATGGACCATGAGATCTTTTTCTGCCGTCAGTCTTCTATGTTTCTATGTTTCTATTCCACCCAATTCCCGAAGGATTCTGGGTGGTTTACAACAGGATTAAAAAATACATTTGAAAACATCATAAAATATTTTAAAACAGTTTAAAAATATACATGCATATCATTCAGGCTGGACTTGCAAATCGTAAGATCAACGGCCGCAAGCCTGCTGGAAAAGCCAGGTCTTCAATGCTTTCCGGAAGGCCAATAGACATAGGGCAGTCCGGATCTTAGGGGGTAGTTGGTTCCAGAGAGCTGTGACAGCCACAGAGAAGGCCCTTCCTCACAGGCCTGCCAGCTGATACAGTTTAGCTGATGGGACCTGGAGAATACCAACTGCGAAAGAGATCTTGGAGTCTTGGTGGATAATCAACTAAACATGAGCCAGCAATGTGCAGCAGCGGCCAAAAAAGCCAACACCATCCTAAGCTGCATCAACAGAGGGATACACTCCAAGACCAGGGAAGTATTAATACCACTCTACTACGCCCTGGTCAGACCACATCTGGAGTACTGCATCCAGTTCTGGTCACCACACTTCAAAAGAGACATTGAAACTCTGGAGAAGGTGCAGAAAAGCACAACCAAAATGATTAGGGGACTTGAAACCAAGACTTACGAAAAGAGATTGTGGGAATTGGGCATGGATAGCCTTGAGAAAAGGAGGGCCAGAGGGGACATGATAGCTGTATACAGGTATACGAGGGGTTGCCACAGAGAGGAGGCGGTCACTCTATTCTCCAGAGCACCAGAGGGCCGAACGAGGAACAACGGCTGGAAGCTGACCAAGGAGAGATTCAACGTAGAAGCAAGGAAGAACTTCCTGATGGTCAGAGTGATCAACCATTGGAACAACCTGCCTGCGGAGGTTGTAAACTCCCCAACTCTGGACACTTTCAAGAGGAGATTGGACTGCCACTTGGCTGGGGTGCTTTAGGATTCCTGATCAGGCAGGGGACTGCACTTGATGACCTGCATGGTCCCTTTCAACTCTAACAATAAATAAATAAATAAACTCTATGGGATCTGTTATGTAGAAGCGATCTCGAAGATAGCCTGGCCCTGAGCCGTATAAGGCTTTAAAGGTAATAGCCAACACCTTGAATTGAGCCTGGAGACCAAAGGGAAGCCAGTGCAGCTTGTGGAAGATTGGTATAATATGAGTGTACCTAGGTGCACCCACTACCACTCGTGCGGCTGCATTCTGGACCAATTATAGTCTCCGAACACTCTTCAGAGGTAGCCCCATGGAGAGTGCATTGCAATAATCCAACTGTGAGATGATAAGGGCATGAGTGACTGTAAGGAGAGACTCCTGATTCAACATTTTGTGCACATGCTCGTTTGTTACACTTGTGTTTGCGTTTGTATCACCTCGCACGTTTTTGCTTCTGCATGCGCAGAAGTAACTCTTCCTCCCGAAAATTAATTTTTAAAAATGGCACTGTGCACGGACTAGCAAAGACAGCACCAGAGCTGTCACAAGCAAATTTTGCAATCAGCAGGCCTCTACTGGACTACCACACCCGGGTGCACCGGTAGGAACCCACCTCTTTCTTCCATCCTTGCCGCCTCCTGCTGACATAGCAGTTCAAAATCATGCAAATTTGAGTAGATAAAGGTTTGATTACTGCAACACTCTCTACATGGGGCTACCTTTGAAAAGTGTTCGGAAACTTCAGATTGTGCAGAACGCAGCTGCGAGAGCCATCATGGGGCTTCCCAGATGCACCCACATTTCTACAACACTCCGTGGTCTGCATTGGCTGCTGATCAGTTTCCGGTCACAATTCAAAATGTTGGTTATGACCTTTAAAGCCCTACATGGCATTGGACCAGAGTACCTCCGGAACCGCCTACTATCGCACAAATCCCAGTGGCCGATAAGATCCCACAGAGTTGGCCTTCTCCGGGTCCTGTCAACTAAACAATGTCATTTGGTGGGCCCCAGGGGAAGAGCCTTCTCTGTGGCAGCCCCGGCCCTCTGGAATCAACTTCCCCAAAGATTAGAACAGCCCTCACCCTCCCTGCCTTTCGTAAATTACTCAAGACTCACTTATACCGCCAGGCATGGGGGAGTTGAGACACCTTTCCCCCCAGGCTTCTTTATATTTTGTTTCATGTTTGGTATGAATGTGCTATTTGGTTTTTAAATATATGATGGGGTTTTATATGCTTCTTTTAATATTAGATTTGTTTTGCTATAATATTGTTTTTATTGTTGTGATCCACCCCAAGTCTTCAGAGAGGGGCGGCATACAAATCTAATAAATAATAATAATAATAGTAATAATAATAGTAATAATAATAATAATAATAATAATAATAAATAAATAAATAAATAAATAAATAAATAAATAAATAAATAAATAAATAAATAAATACCACTTCTGGGAGAAGATAACAACAGTATATCTTGGCTTATAATCATGCTGGCCACATGAGCATGGAAACTGCTTTAGGACAATACTGGCTCCTTCAGCTAAGAAACACACACACACAGACACACACACACACTAAGTCAGACACTACTGGGAAACCTTTACCTTTTTATATATGAAAAAAAATATATGAAAAAAAATGTGTACAGGTTTCCAAAGGAGGAGGAGGAATAAGGACAATGATAAACAGCCTCTCTCTCACCCCAAATCACCCCACTACTCCAATTCTGCATAAAAGGGACAGATATAGTGTAAAATGGTAAGACCAAACAGCACTCTCAAAAGTCTTGGGGATATTTCCCAGACTTTGTCTGACATTACCTTCCAAAACAGTAATAATTACATATCATAAGTGCATAAGTACTTTTTACTGATTTATTTAATTTAAGTAGTAACGTATCCAAGAAAGCGCTTAATATTTGGCAATACGTGCGTTCATTTACTCTACATATGTGAGTCAGAATAAAAGAAAAGAAAAATAAAAAGCTTAAATTATTGTAAACTTTCCTATGTGCTAATAATTATTTCTCTTAATGAACATTTAATTTCTGAATGCTGTGCAAAGGCTTTTAATAATTAACAAACATGAATATTATCAAAAATTCCATCACAAAACACTGATAATTAGATTTCTTTCTTTATTAGAACATTTTTTGTATTGCACTCAGTGTTTTAAGTGTGGGAAATTGTTTGGGATGAAAAATAGATTTACAATGAAGAATTTCAATAAGAGATACATTTACTTAGGTGTGATTGCTATAAATTATACTTATTAACAATGTTTTTTCCATTTGATTATCTGCAGAAATGCCATTCTCATTAGAAATATTGAATATGGACATTAGGCTCCTTAAGGATATGTACTTATGTACACTACAATTCTTATTCCTTTTTGCTTTGTATATGTTTCCTTCAATTCAATTTTGTTGATTTCATGGATTCCTTTTTATTCTTGTTCTGTATTTTTTAAAAATATTAGTTTTTGTTTTGTAAAGTAAAAATGAAAAAAGGGCTTAAAAATGCAAACAGGACAAAATATTTAGTCTGACTTTAGTTTTGTCTGGAATCTGACCTTAGTTTCATTGATTTGCCAATCAGTTAGTTTCATTTAGATTTGGAAGTAAATAAATAAATGGAGCTACATTTATTTGAAACCTTTAGGAAAAATAAGCTCTTTACAAAGATGCTAGAGCCAAAGAAAAATGAAAAAAAAAGGTTTATATTTAAGAGAGGAAATGACACAGTATTTTTTTTTTCTTTTTGACAGGTATGGCTGAATTAAAAAGAAAGTTAGAAAAGGTAAAAAGGTCAGGAGGAAATATTAGAGTGAAACTGTGATAAGCAAGCACTGGAAATCATTATTTAGATAAAGGCTACTTAAAAAAAACAACCAACAACCAACAGAACCTTATCAAATTAATCCTCATAAGAAACAGATTTTAAACCTCTGTAACTGCTTGTGGGATAAGTGTTTGTTCACTAAGGAGCACTTACTACTATTTAAAGACCTGTGTTTACACTGACAGTATTGTTTCATAAAACCATTGCTTGAATGCCAAAGTTGGATCACAGCTCTTTGAAACGCTCAGAAAGAGGACTGTCTACGCCAGTATTTCCCAACCTTGACAACTTGAAGATATCTGGACTTCAACTCCCAGAAGTCCCCAGCCAGGTCAACAATGCCTTGTGGGAAGAAGGAATATAGGTGTAGAAAGAGAAAACATCTGCTGGAAATTAACCTGAATGTTAGGATCCTTCCACTTTTGTTTATTTACTTATTTACTTACTTACTTTTTATTTGTTTGTTTGTTTGTTTGTTTGTTTGTTTGTTAGTTCGTTCGTTCGTTCGTTCGTTCGTTCATTCATTCATTCATTCATTCATTCATTCATTCATTTATTTATTTATATTTGTCCAATACACAATAATACACAATGAAGGTTATAGAGGATATATACGAGTAGAATGTATCAAAGAGAGTATAAAAGAGAAAATATAGGAGTAAACATAACTAGAGAGAATAGCAGAAAAGTTATAAGAGATAGAAGAGATATAATGGATAGAAGAGATAGAAGAGAAGATATATGAGGTGTAGGAGAGACTATAGGACAGGGGATGGTGGGCATTCTGCTGCACTTATGTACGCCGCTTACTGACCTCTTAGGAACCTGGTGAGGTCGACCGTAGATAGTCTAAGGGTAAAGTATTGGGGGTTAGGGGATGATACTACGGAGTCCGGTAGTGAGTTCCACACTTTGACAACTTGATTACTAAACTCATATTTTTCACAGTCAAGTTTGGTGTGGTTAATATTAAGCTTGAATCTGTTGTGTGCTCTTGTCTTGTTGCGGTTGAAGCTGAAGTAATCATTGACAGGCAGGGCGTTGCAGCATATAATCTTGTGGGCAATACTTAGATCATGTTTGAGGCATTGTAGTTCTAAGGTGATGTATTTGTGCCTCTCCTTTCACCTGCACTTTTGCCTGAAGCAAATTATAGGTGCTTCCCCCAATAAATTTCTCCTGCTGAAGAACAAATCACTGAACTTTGGGATATCCATGAATGATAAGATGACATTATTTGATTTACTCAGAGACACTTGGAAGCACTGTAGGCTGAAAGAGAGGATTCATCTTAATCACTCCAACCTTCTTCACAGATAAAAAATAAGATGCATCCTGAAATATGTCTTTTATTTTATCAAGAAACCCCTTTAAGTACTGAAATGTATGTATGTGTATATCTCAGATAAGAACATACATTCCCAGTAATATAAGTGTTAGATATATCAACACCATTCATCAATTTGTTTTATTTCTGGTTTGGAGTACAAGGGTCAGCCAATGACCTAATTTCCAACTCTATTCTGCTGCTGTCATGTACAGTATATAAAAAGAATTTAAAAAGTCAAAAGTAATTCTCTTATAGTTTGTTATGATTGTTGATCAGGATTCTGGTAAGTTTGACATTTGATCAAAGGGTTCTTATGTTGAAATGACAGAAATCAGTTCCTAACTAGCCTTTGGGCCTGTGGAAAGATCTATAGAAAACCACAAGCCTTTGAATTGAACATGTGATCAAGACAACATAATGTATGCATTTTTATAACTTCTATACCTTGTAAAGTTGCTGACTTCTTATTTAGTGTGTACATAAGTATACTTGCTTCAAATGGCATTCAGAGTCCTTCCAATCTTATGGGAGGCCCCACCTTTGTTCAGGTGAATAAACATGTCATTTAAAAGCCATGGTGGTGCAGTGGTTACTGCAGGCTACTACTGCTGACTGCCGACTGCCTGCAATTTGGCAGTTCAAATCTCACCAGTTTGAAGGTTGACACAGCCTTATATACATATAGTTCACCTTCCAGCAAACATATTTTATTTAGACTTTCAAAGCACTGTTGACAATATTCTGTGGAAATAACTACTCAAGCAAACCTCACAGTGATGAGATAGGAGAACTGAAACTCAAATGGACTAGTAATTGTTTAGAAAATATGTTATGTATTAGATAATAATATTAGGAATTGTTCCTGGTTAGAATATGACACTTGTTGTTAAGCAGAACTCAGTAGAAGTACTATAAATGTTTACCTGTTGCTGATTGGCTGTTGTATTCTGGCGCCAAGAATAAGGAGCTGTCAGCCGCCGCTGTTGCTGGGCGAGTTCATATAAATAGCGCGGCTCCCGGTCTTACGCGTCTTCTGTTAGTGAAAGTGCGGCTGAGAGAAAGTGTTACAGCCGCTTGTTAACGCCTGTAGAAATAAAGAGAAATTCATAGGAACCATGTATTTGCATCTATTACATTGGCGACAAGGGTCTCGAGGTCATTTTTTTTTCTCGAAAAAAATTAGAGAAAATATAGAATGTCGACCCCTTCGATCATCCAGCCTCCCGAGCTCTTTGACCCCGAGAGGTCTACCTGGACAGCCTATATGGCGAAATTTGACATTTTTCTGGAAGCAGCAGGCATGCGTGATGCTGAAGACAGCAGAAAAAGGGCTCTCTTTTTGAATTATTGTGGGACTCAAATTTTTGAATTAGCGGGCACTTTAACAGATCCTGAGCCCGCTAACTCTGTACAGTGGGATATTTTAAAAGAAAAACTGGCTTCTCATTTTAAGCCAACGAAGCCTGCTCGAGTTTACAGGCACCAATTCTCGCGCACAGCACAAGCTGAAGGCGAGTCAATTAATCAATTTGCAACTCGCCTCAGGACAATTTTAGCGAAGTGCCAGTTTGAAAATCCTGAGGCGAGATTGACAGATGCAATAATTTTTGGAATGCGAAATGTTACTATTCGCAATAAACTGCTGGCAACTGAAGAATCAACACTTCAAGATGTCATCAAAGCGGCGCAAACGGCTGAGGTGGCCGAAGCCGCTTCAGCCGATCTTAAAACTAATGACAAACTACCGACGGTCTGCAAGATCTCGGACGGCCACCGTGCCCAGATGTCTCGACCGTACGACTACCAGTTACAAGATCAAGACCCGTTTGATGACTACTGCTGTCAGATTCGTGGACCAACATCCAGACAGCCCCGTCCCTCCTACCAGCCGTGTGCCGGATGCCGAGGACAACATCCAAGATCCCGGTGCCCTTTCAAGGACGCCTTCTGCCAACGCTGTGACAAGCGAGGACACATCGCCCCTGTTTGCCGAGCCGTCCTTCCAGATGACTTCTCGGGCTCTCAAGATCTCCTGCCTACATTTTCTTCCCAGCGCTTTTCTCGACCCCCGAGACTGCAAGGCAGAGGGAACCGGCGTCCATGGAATCCTCGAGGTAACCTTTACTGCCCAAACTCTGGCTCTTCTTTCTCCCCCATTAATAAAATTGTTGTCCCCATTCTACTTAATCACAAGCCATGTCCCATGGAGCTGGACACTGGCTCCAAATATACATTAATGCCTTGGCACAAGTTGCACCTTTATGTGCCAGCCCTCTCTCGGGACTCCTTGCAACCTCTGGACATTTCTATAAATGACTTTCAGGGACACCCTATTCGGGTATTAGGCAGAACCAATGTGCCAGTCACTTTTAAAAATGTACATGTTATTCTTCCATTGTTAGTTGTAGAAGGAGCAAATCACTCATTGTTAGGATTGGAGTGGATGGCCCCGTTAGGCTTAGCTGTCACTGGCCTCCACAAGATTACTGCACAAGGAACACAGGGGGTGCCTAATTTTGTTTGCGAGTTTCCTGAGGTGTTTCAGGAGGGTTTGGGCACCTACAAGGGACCCCCTATTTCTTTTTCTTTGGATCCTAATGTCCCCCCCCTTCGGTTAAAGCCGCGAAGGGTGCCACCTCCATTACTTGAGAAGTTGGATGCACAACTGCAAAAGCTGCAACATCAAGGCATCTTAGTGCCAGTTGAACACGCACCCTGGGAGACTCCTATAGTGACACCATTGAAGCCAGATGGCACACTCAGAGTGTGTGCAGACTATAAATCTACATTGAACAAAGCTTTGCAACATAATTCCTACCCCATACCTGTTGTCCAACAGCTGCTGCACACCCTGGGCTCGGGGTCCCTATTTGCACGCTTGGACCTAGCCCAGGCATATCAGCAGTTAACCGTAGATGATGCCACAGCAATGGCTCAGACAATTGTCACTCACCGAGGGGCATTCAAATGTACTCGTTTACAGTTTGGGGTCAGTGTGGCTCCAGGTATCTTTCAACGATTAATGGAAAGACTTCTCATGGGTCTCAAGGGGGTGGTCCCTTATTTCGACGACATATTAATTTGTGGGGACACCCCTGACCAACTTCATAACCGCATTAGACAAGTCCTATCCAGGTTACGTGATAAGGGATTGCGCTTAAAGCCTGAGAAATGTGTATGGGAAACTTCCTCTATTGACTTTTTGGGGTTCCGCATAGATTCGCAGGGTATTCACCCCACGGATGATAAAGTGAAGGCCATCAAAGATGCCCCTGCCCCCACTTGCAGAGCTGAGCTACAAGCCTTTTTGGGACTTTTAAATTTCTATTCAGTTTTCTTGCATCAAAAGGCTTCTGCAGCTGAGCCGCTTCATCGCCTTCTCCACAAGGGGGCAGTGTGGACATGGGGACATACGGAACAAGAAGCGTTCCAAGCTGTCAAAAATCTCCTGTCTTCAAACAGTGTTGTCATTCAGTATAGCTCAACCCTTCCACTCAGGCTCACCTGCGATGCTTCACCGTACGGCGTGGGCGGAGTATTAGCCCATGTTTTACCTAATGGGCAAGAAGCCCCAGTGGCTTATTTCTCAAGAACTTTATCCTTAGCTGAAAAAAACTATGCACAGATAGATAGAGAGGCACTATCACTAGTGGCTGGGGTGAAAAAATTTCACCATTATTTATTGGGACGCCCCTTCCAATTAGTTACAGACCACAAGCCTCTATTGGGTCTCTTAGCCACCGGTCGCCCTACCCCTCCATTCATGTCTCCACGAATGTCCAGGTGGGCAATATTCTTAGCGGGGTATGACTATGTACTTGTCCATAAGGGGGGTTCATTAATCAACCACGCAGATGGACTTAGCCGCTGCCCCTTAGGTCTGCGAGTTGAAGACCCCGCTCCGGTAGCTGATGTCCTGCTTATAGACTTACAAGCTGATCCCTTAGTGATTGCACATGAAGTAGCCATTGAAACCAGGAAAGATCCATTATTGCATAAAGTATTACAATTTATTCTACAAGGATGGCCACCTAATGGAGAAGACCATGGTGTTTCAGAGTACAAAACCAAACGCTTAGAGCTCTCTGTAATGCATGATTGTGTTCTGTGGGGAGACAGAGTAATCATTCCCCCCAATCTCAGGTTACAGGTTATGAAAATGTTACACAAAGGTCACCCAGGAGTGGTCAGGATGAAGGCCCTGGCCAGGGGATATGTATGGTGGCCTGGAATGGATAAGGCTATTGAAGATTGGGTGGCCACGTGCACACAATGTCAGGAATCTCGGCCAAATCCTCCTAAAACCTCCCCTGCAGAGTGGGACTTGCCTAAAAGCCCTTGGTCCCGAGTGCATATAGACTTAGCAGGGCCAGTGGGAAATACTATGTTCCTTATTGTAGTAGATGCGTACTCCAAATGGTTGGAGGTTCTGGTATTGGGGTCCACTACATCACATGCGGTTATAAGGACTTTAAGAAAATTGTTTGCAACTCACGGGTGCCCAGACGTCCTGGTATCGGACAATGGGCCCCAATTCACGTCATCAGAATTCAGGGAGTTCCTAGCACACTTGGGGGTCAGGCAAGCATTAACATCAGTCCATGCAGCGTGGGCTAACGGTATGGCTGAAAGGTATGTCCGAGTGGCCAAAGAGGCCATTAAAAGGTCCGCGCCAGGGGAAATACAAGAGAGGCTGGACACCTTCCTTCTGGCTCAACACATTACACCTAGTGTTTCTACCAACAAGAGTCCAGCTGAGCTATTGATGGGGAGGAGATTGAGGTCCCCTCTGGACAGACTGCACCCCTCTCATGTGCAACATAAAAGTGTTATTATATCTATGCCAGAAAGAGAAGTATACATTGGCCAGCACGTGTTTGTCAAAAATTTTGACAGGGGGAAGCAATGGGAACGTGGTACAGTAATTGACAAAACTGGACCAAAAACCTACAAAATCACTTTACTAGATGGTCATCTCTGGCAACGTCATATAGACCATATTAGGGGCAGACAAGAGACACCAGGGACTCCACAACAGGGGGACAATAATAATAATGGGATCTCTACTCATTCACTCCCTGCAGGGAGTTATAACAGGCTGAGCAGGAATCGGGCAGAAACCGAACAAATAGACTGGGACTTACCTGGACATACTGCCCTCTCCAGCGCAGCCCCTTCTGTGCAGCATGCCAGCCGTGGAGATTCGTATTCCTCTGGACAGGAAGAGCCGTCCTCTTCCGTTGATTCACAAGTCTTCCAGGAGCCTCGTCGGTCTGACAGAACACCCAGAAGACCTGCGCGGTTAAATGATTACATTACCTATTTGTCTGAATAAATCATTATACAATAAAGTAACCAAAAGGGGAGGGGTGTTATGTATTAGATAATAATATTAGGAATTGTTCCTGGTTAGAATATGACACTTGTTGTTAAGCAGAACTCAGTAGAAGTACTGTAAATGTTTACCTGTTGCTGATTGGCTGTTGTATTCTGGCGCCAAGAATAAGGAGCTGTCAGCCGCCGCTGTTGCTGGGCGAGTTCATATAAATAGCGCGGCTCCCGGTCTTACGCGTCTTCTGTTAGTGAAAGTGCGGCTGAGAGAAAGTGTTACAGCCGCTTGTTAACGCCTGTAGAAATAAAGAGAAATTCATAGGAACCGTGTATTTGCATCTATTACAAAATAGAAGCTAGAGGAGTGTATAACAAGTTGAAAAATATGGTCCTATGGGCAAGATATAGCAGTTGAAGTGATCCTTGGAAATGTTCTGGAATCTTACCTTAGAAGGATGGAGGACCCAAATTTTTGGGACAATATGCTGACTCTAAACTGCTTAGGGAGGACTGTAAACAGCAGCAGGCCACCATTCTGGGCACTACCGTGCCATGCTGTGAGTGGTGGTGTGCCAAGAGTGGCCTGCCTGCTCCACCATGCCGCTCATGGCAGCTCCGCCACGAACGGCCCCTCCGCTCACCCACCCCACTGCTGTGCCGCACTGCAAGTGGCGGCTTTGCCGCAATTGACCTGCCAACTCTGCCATGCCATGAGCGGCAGTTCTGCTGTGAGTGGCCCACCCACCACCTGTTCCATCATACTGCTGCCTTCCATGCCGCAAGCAGCCCGCCCAGCCCTTACCTTTTGCCTCGCTGCAGTGCTTGCGCGACTTCCTGCAGGGCCATGGAGTGGGGAGCAGACTGGGCAGCCCTGTGCTCTGGCTGCATGGCCTACTCTATGCTCTCCTGTGCCGCAGGCATCTCTTGGCATGGTAATGGTGTCCCAAGCAAGTCATGGCCTTAAGGAGCACAGTACTGCTCCCAAAAACCGTGACTCGCTTGGGGTGCCATTGCCGTGTGCACTGACAGATGCCTGCAGCATGGGAGAGCAGAGAGCAGGCCATGCTCTCTGAAGCTGGAGTTCGGGCAGACTGCTGTTGCTGCTGACCCCATTTGCCGTTCTAGGTGTCACAGCCAGATTTGGCTGCTGTGCATGTGCAGTAGCCGAAATCTCATGTGAATATCCTCCTGGCCAGCAAGATTTGGGCAAAAATGGCCTATTTCTTTGCTTCTGCGCATGCGTAGAAACAAAAAACCCAGTAATTTTTACTGGAATCGTGCCAGTTGCACATGCATACCGCATGCACACCCAGCGGTAATGGATCTGCATGTGCAGCTCCATTTCTGCTATGGTGTGGCATTCCCCTCCGTTCTGGGCAGGACCCATCCCTGACTGTAAAGCACTGTGAAGTGCTGTTGCTATTTACAGGGAGAGAATGTAGGCTTTGTTTCTTGGTTCCCACCTAGCCACACCTAATCCCTGTTTAGCAATGATAATTAACAGCAATATTGTTTTCAGTGTCTCGGCACATTTGGCGATACATAGTAGGTCATGTAAATTGTTGCCTGTCTCTCTTTCTTCCTGTTTTTGCCTGTCTGTTAGCCTGCTTTTTGCAATTAACTCTTTAGATGTTTGTTGGCATTTGTTAAATACATATCAAGTCATATTTTTTGCTAGCTGAACTGAGTGATGTCTCTGCATGTTCTGATCTAGAATGGGAATGGACAGGGAGTGTGCTGGATGCAAAGCCTGGAAACTACCCATAGTAATTTTCCAACAATAATATTATATGTCTTTTTTTTTTTGGCAAATAGCCATTCTGTTGCAAAATAATGTTTTTCACAATGGAGAACATATTGAAACGTTGGAAGCTAAACTATTTGACTGGGAATTATGAAATAGCATTTTTGTAACCTCATTAGATGATGATTTTGCTTTTCACACAAATGAAGCATTAACAGCATTGGATGGTTTTGTCAGAACTCACACTCATACAGGTGGACACACCTATGAAATAAAGAAGATGATTTTGCATTATAACATGTACTGTGTTATATCCTCCTCATATTCTCTCCTTTACAAATGCCCATGGTACGTTCCTCTGATTTCTTTTTCTGCACCGTTGCTCTGTTCTGGCCATTTGCTTCACACAGAAGTATGAACCACTGAGGGTGCTGCAAAGTCCCTGAGGGGAACGATGTCTCAAAGGGACTTAGAGGAACCCCAGCTAGGCGGGTCACTCACGAATGCCAATCCTGGTGAAATGACACAGTATTGAGCTGTGCAAATGGGAATGATTACACGTACATGTCAAGTGATATACAAACATCCAGTAACGTAACTCTAAGATATGACACAACTTCCGAGTCCTTCCTATCTCCATATGGCACGTAACCTAGTTTCCACTGAGCAAATGTCTCTCATGGCCAATTTCCTGGGACCTTTTGTTGTTACCACAGCTATCTCCTGTTTACCACAAAACAAGGTCTTTTATCACAGCCTTCGTCCTGTTTACCCCAGGCAATGTAAATTGCATCCTTTGATCACACAGTTCTTTTCCTGTTGGCACATTCTTGTTATCCGAGGAGAGTTGCTTGAACCGTTTTATGGCCAGTCACTTCCTTAAGCAGATTTCACCAGAAATGCAGACTCACTATATGACCTACGTGCAGTCCTGTCCTGGCTAATGGAATCGGAGTGTATAAGGCATTTATGTTAGAAGTCCAGATATAGTGTAATCCTATCCTAACATGCTATGGCAGCTACAAACCACCAAGTTTTTTCATTGGCTTTAGAATAATTTAGAATAATAACTTTATTGTCACTTAAAATGTACACTAATTACTAGAAGAACCCTCCACTCCTCCACTCGCAACAGAATACCCTACACAGCTAGATTTACAATCCTAGCTTTAGAAAACTTAGAATTATGTCACCTTAAACACGACCTAAGCATAGCCCATAAAATCATCTGCTACAACATCATGACTACTTTAGCTTCAATCACAACAACACACGAGCACACAATAGATACAAACTTAAAGTAATCCACTGCAAACTTGGCTGCAGGAAATACAACTTTAGTAACCGAATAGTTGATGCATGGAACTCACTACCTGACTCTGTGGTATCATCACCTAACCCCCAAAACTTTACCATTAGACTATCCACTGTTGACCTCTCCCGATTCCTAAGAGGTCAGTAAGGAGTGTGCATAAGAGCACCAGTGTACCTACAGGCCCCTGTCTTAATATTTCTAATCGGTATGCATTAAAATCAAATTTCATTGCAAACAGCTGTGAAAGCGTCACCACCTCCAATATACACTACATAAATATGACAAATAAATAAATAAATATTATGCATATACACACATCTACATATGACATAGAGAAACAACACAGTCTGGTTCAGATAATAATAATAATAATAATAATAATAATAATAATAATAATAATAATAATAATTTAATAATAATTTATTAGATTTGTATGCCACCACTCTCCGAGGACTCAAGATGTATACATGCATATGGCGAGAAAAATGAATCTTGCACATTTACCAGGGAAATGGCATAGGGAACAAAACCATTACAGAATCTGATAGTCCTGCTAGAAATACTTCGAAACCTCATCCCAGAGGGGAGCAACGGAAACAGGCTGTAAAGTGGGTGGGTGGGTGTCTCTAAAAACACTTTGCACTCTAAGCACATAGCGCTTATAAACAGTATCAATATATAATGATACAATATTAATGATACAGAATTCACACATTTAGGAGTCATCTGTGATGACACTGTGGCCAGAGCCATCTTAACAGCATTATGGGCCATGGGCAAAGCTGTGTAGTGGGACCCCCATCACAACTGCTCATATGAATAAAAATGTAATGGTCGATAAAATTAAACATATATTTGCATGATAGTATTAATACATAAAATGTAATAAATATGTCACTGTATTTATTTATTTATTTATTTATTTACTTATTTACTTACTTACTTACTTACTGTTGTGATTCAGCCTGAGGCTCCTCAGGGACAAGCTGGATCTCTGCCGGATCCATGCCCAGAGGAGGAGGACAGTGAACAGGAGGGGGAGGACCAGGCAGACAGGGGAGAGGAACATCAGGAAGAGGGGGAGGGAGAGCAGCCTGAGACCCCCGGGGGGGGCCTCTCCCCAGCTAGTAGCCTGGATTCATTGGATGAAGACGCACAGGCTATAATAGACATGAGGCAGCGATGAGCAGCTCAAAGACGGAGCCAATTAGAAAGGTATTTCCATCCCTGGGTTGGCAACAGCTGGGTTTGGGTGTGGTTCTCCTCATCAGGGTTGAAAAGGCAGGCCCGCCCTTACAGTCTTGTGGAGAGTTATCAATTGGGAGTCCTGTGACCTTGCTTCGATTCTCGGCGTCTCTGATCTTGGCTTGTGGCCTAGAAGTCTGGAAGACTTGGGGGAGGCATGGGTTTTATTATCTCCAGCGTTGTTTTTGCCAGCAAGAATCCTGTTTTATTGCCTGGCCTTCGTGAAACCTCTGTGAAGCTTCATAGTGTTCTTGTCTGTAAGAACAGTTTTTGTTACCTGTGTTTGTTTTGAATTATATAAACTGCCTTTGCTTTTTACCAGTGTGTCTGGCTACTCTTTTTGGTTGGTGTTGGCGTCTGGGGGGACCCAGACAGAACACTTACTTACTTACTTACTTACTTACTTACTTACTTACTTACTTACTTATTTACTTACTTGTTTGTTTGTTTGTTTGTTTGTTTGTTTATTTATTTATTGGATTTGTATGCTGCCCCTCTCTGAGGACTCGGGGCAGCTCACAACATATCAAAGAAAACATGACAATACATCTAGACCCAATTAATGTAATTTAAAAAGCTAAAAGTTCTAATATTATTAAAAACATTCATTACCATTCACTCTGTGAAAATACCCTTAAACCCTCGTTATTTATATGATACAAGGTGCATTGAAGGGTTAACATACACAAATTAGAATGGGGCTCTTATGCTCCTGGGGCCATTGGGCAAGTGTCCTGAGGTCCATGCATTAAGACAGTCTTGAAATTTGCGGCCTCTCATTTATATTATTCTATAAGACTCGTTCTTTTTATTCTAAGAGTAAACCAAACACTTCAAGGAATTCTGCGATCTAATACAAACAAGTTTTCTTAAACCTCTTTTATTCCAAGATCACTTTGTGTGTGAGGGGCAGCAAAAGTTCATTAAAAATAATAATAATAATACTTTACAAACCTATTCAAAATAATTCAAACCAGATAAATGGACTTGTTGCTTTTTCTGTTTTTAATAAACCATACTTTATAAAGAAACAACTATGTGTACATGATTACTTGAGAGCTATTCTTATTCCAAGACACTATAACTTTTTGTCCAGACTGCCTCCAAAAAACTCATTTCTATTTTTTTGCACAACATTATATTAATAATTTTGTACATTGCCATTGTTCTCCACATCTTCTTACACTTCAGACATCTTTCTATACACTTTATTTTATAGAAATAAATCCATAACTGTCCAGTGTCCATATGTTTTTTATACAATTCATAGATCACTTAATATAGTTCAAATTTTCGTACAGTCCCAGATATACAGCTCATTTTTAATTATTTTAAGAAAGCAATCTGAGAACTTTGTTCACACTTGTAAAATAAAAGAACTGAATTAGAAATTTTGGACCAAGACTGAAGATTCAACCACAAACTTCATTGAATGGGCTTGGTCCTATTTACTTACTTACTTACTTACTTACTTACTTACTTACTTACTTACTTACTTACTTACTTACTTACTTACTGTGCAAGGAAACAGGGCACATGTGAAAATGGAACCAATAAATGGATATAAAAACCCCTTAGGGTCTTAAGAAACATATAAGGTCCATGGTAGATAGTTTAAAAGTATAAGGGTTAGAGAAACTAACAACAGGACCAAGTGGATTGTCTGCAATCAAGATTAGAGCAGATTACAATTAGTTTGTATCTATTTATTTATTTATTTATTTATTTATTTATTTATTTATTTATTTAGATTTGTATGCCGCCCCTCTCCGCAGACTCGGGGCGGCTCACAGCACAACACAACAGTTTGTAACAAATCCAAATATAATTTAAAACATTTAAAAGAACCCCATTTTGTTAACAAGCATACACTCAAACATCCCATACATAAAATGTGCATGCCCGGGGGAGGTGTTTCAGTTCCCCCATGCCTGACGACAGAGGTGGGTTTTAAGAAGTTTACGGAAGGCAGGGAGAGTAGGGGCAGTTCTAATCTCCGGGGGGAGTTGGTTCCAGAGGGTCGGGGCCGACACAGAGAAGGCTCTTCCCCTGGGGCCCGCCAACCGACATTGTTTAGTTGACGGGACCCGGAGAAGGCCCACTCTGTGGGACCTAATTGGTCGCTGGGATTCGTGCGGTAGAAGGCGGTCTCGGAGATATTCTGGTCCAGTGCCATGAAGGGCTTTAAAGGTCATGACCAACACTTTGAATTGTGACCGGAAATTGATCGGCAGCCAATGCAAGCTGCGGAGTGATGTTGAAACATGGGCATACCTAGGTAGGCCCATGACTGCTCTCGCAGCTGCATTCTGCACGATCTGAAGTTTCCGAACACTTTTCAAAGGTAGCCCCATGTAGAGAGCATTACAGTAGTCGAACCTCGAGGTGATGAGGGCATGAGTGACTGTGAGCAATGAGTCCCGGTCCAGATAGGGCCGCAACTGGTGCACTAGGCGAACCTGGGCAAACGCCCCCCTCGCCACAGCTGAAAGATGGTTCTCTAATGTGAGCTGTGGATCGAGGAGGACGCCCAAGTTGCGGACCCTCTCCGAGGGGGTCAATGATTCCCCCCCCAGGATAATGGACGGACAGATGGAATTGTCCTTGGGAGGCAAAACCCACAGCCACTCCGTCTTATCCAGGTTGAGTTTGAGTCTGTTGACACCCATCCAGGCCCCAACAGCCTCCAGACACCGGCACATCACTTCCACTGCTTCATTGACTGGACATGGGGTGGAGATGTAAAGCTGGGTATCATCAGCGTACTGATGATACCTCACCCCATGCCCTTGGATGATCTCACCCAGCGGTTTCATGTAGATATTAAATAGCAGGGGGAGAGGACCGACCCCTGAGGCACCCCACAAGGGAGAAACCTCGGAGTCAACCTCTGACCCCCCACTAACACCGACTGCGACAGACCGGAGAGGTAGGAGGAGAACCACTGGAGAACAGTGCCTCCCACCCCCAACCCCTCCAGCCGGTGCAGAAGGATACCATGGTCGATGGTATCGAAAGCCGCTGAGAGGTCAAGAAGCACCAGGACAGAGGATAAACCCCTGTCCCGGGCCCGCCAGAGATCATCCATCAACGCGACCAAAGCAGTTTCCGTGCTGTAACCGGGCCTGAAACCCGACTGCTGGGGACCTAGATATTGATAGCCCTAGTCTTATTGCGGTTGAGATTAAAGTAGTCATTAACAGGGAGGATGTTGAGGTAGATATCCCTGTGTAGTAAGCTTAGGTTGGAATGTGGACAGTGTAGTTCAAGGGTATCTAGGCCTAAAATTTCAAGTCTACTGGAATAAGGACTTTTATTGTGAGCAGAGGAGTTGAATATTATTCTTGTAAAATATCCCTGGACATTCTCTAATGAATTAATGTCCAAAATATAGTATGGGTTCCAGGCAGGTGAGCAGTAGAAATCTCTCCAACACTTTTTTCAGTTCAGTCTATGTCAACAGTAATGGCATCTCCCCCTCATTTTCTAGTCATACTTCAACCAATTGCAATGATCTAATCCACAGTGATTTTTTTTTGAAGATACTGTCAAAAGAGCACTACACAAATGAAAGCCATCTCTATCTTTTGGTCCTGATGGAATAGGTGCCTACTTTCTAAAAAAAAAAAGCTCTCCTCTGCCTTAGTTGAACATCTTAGCACCATCTAAGAAGTATCTTTTAGAATGAGCTCCTTGCCTGTCCTGTGGTGATTAACAAGTCATACCTATCTTCAAAAAAAGGTGATCCCAGGCACCTCCCTTTGCTGCATAATAATCTATAATGTCATAGAATGTCATATTTTAGTTTTTTAATTATTATATTTGTTATTGTATATTGTTTTTATTATTGCTGTGAGCTGTCCCGAATCTACGGAGAGGGGTGGCATACAAATCCAATAAATAAATAAATAATAAATAAATAAATAAATAAATAAACAGACAGACAGACAGACAGACAGACAGACAGACAGACAGATGATAGATAGATAGATAGATAGATAGATAGATAAAATAAAAATAAAAATAAAACTAATAGAAGCCATCATAACCAATCCATCACCCTCCACTTGCTGACAAATAACCTACTCTCTAATAAGCAAGTTGTTTCACAAAAAATGTGTCATGTAATCTGCAACTCATATATTTTGTAAAAAACATTTGGACCTCTCCACTTGACCAGGGTATGTATGTATGTATGTAAGTATGTAAGTATGTATGTATGTATGTATGTATGTATGTATGTATGTATGTATGTACGTATGTATGAGCGTGTGTGTGTGTTTGTTTGTTTGTTTGTTTTTTATTTATTTATTAGTTGGATTTCTATCAATTGGATGCAATCTACATAGATGTCTGCAAAGCCTTTGATTCTGTGGTACATGACAAACTTCTGTTAAAACTAAGTTCTTACAGCATTTCTGGATTCTCGCACAAATAGATAGCTGCATTCCTATCAAACAGGCAACTAATAATTAAAATTGGAAACACTGTATCAAAGCCAGCAAGACAATGTTCTAGGACCAACACTCTTTCTGCTATATATAAATGAGCCTTGTGATCATATTGTAAGCAGCTGCGTCCTCTTTGCCAACGAAGTAAAACTATCATCACAGACAATTCTATTACCCTACACAAGGATCTAGATTATGTATCTGAATGGACAAATAATTGGCAACTCCAAATCTCTGCTAACAAATGCTCAGTCCTAAATATTGGAGGAATAAAAATCAGAATATCAAATAGAAGTTGGACTGAAATGATCTAAAAGATGACCCACACTCTGTCAAGGACCTTGGTGTACTCATTTCAAAAGATCTAAGCCCCTGACCTCACTGTAACAACATTGTTAAAAAGGCATTAAGAGTTGTCAACCTTATTTTACAAAGTTTAAAACACTGCAAATAAGAGCCTGCAGATGAAGTTTCTTTTAAAGAATTTTATTTTTTTTTCCTTCCAGAACATTTAGAACTCTAAGGATTTGTGTTGAATTGGATTTGGAAATACAGCATGTCCTGAGGGAAGAAATAGATTTGAACGCTGCCCATAAGTACATTGGAAACTGGTAGGGTCTTAGATAAGTATTTTTTTTAAATTACAAAATGAATTCCCACTGCAGCTTTCCACAACTAATGTTTTTAGATGTATTACAACTACAACTTTCTGAATTTTGAGTGATTTATGGCATGTGATTAGAAATTGTGAGAGCTTCTTTATTAGCGCATCCAAGAGAATCAGACAGATAATGGTTACCTATTATAATTTCTGAACACAAAGTGTGTTTGTGTGGGTGGGAAGCATATTATAATAATCAATATAAGTTGATCTTGGATAATATATATTCATATTCTATCCCATTATCTACTAAATTAATCTTCTATGGTTTTTCTGTCATCAATATACTGAAAATATTTGATAACTTCCTCTTTTCACTTAGCAGTTGTGGTAAAATATACTGTACTGGAAACTACTTATATATCTAGTTATCATTACACCATTTTCATTTTTATCTGAACCAAGTATTTAAAAGCTGATGTATTGTGTTCCTTAATTTGTTATATGTCATGAATCTGTCCACTGTGTGTAGTTCCTTAGTCACTTTGGGTCTTTTCCCACACACTGAAATCAACTGTGCAATGCAGTTGGTGAAAATTTATAGATTACTGAACTAGAAACATTTTGCTATTATTCAGTGTAAATGAATCCATTGGTGACATACTACAATCTGGAAGCAATCTTTCTTTCTCTCTCTCTCTCTCTCTCTCTCTTTTTAAAAAAAGAATTGTTGCCCTGTTAAAAAAGTTTGTTTGTATGTTTGATTATATTAAAAAGAGGGCTGATTATATTATTATATTAAAAAGAGGGCATAACATAACTAATAACATTAAACAATATTATTTATTTTTATACACTTTTAAAAATTATAGTGTTTACAGCTATACAAATCTGAAAGGCAGGAAGAAAAATTATAGTAAGTAAAAACAACACAAGGATCGTTCACTTAAAAGTCATGAAATAATTCATTTTATTTATAGCTTCAGTTGTCTAATAGATTGCAATTATATGTTTCTCAATAAGTGGCAATAAGAGGCCCAATTTGGCTGGGTTTGTATTAAAGTTCATTGCAAAAATCAAAACCAGAAGCACACATAGCTGAATGATTCAGTAGATTCAATAACTTAGCATAGCCTTAAGAATCACCATCATTTTTCATTCTGAACAGTTCGGAAAACTTTTAGTGTTGACAACATGTGAATGGGTGACAGATTAATGGTTATAGATGCTGATCCAAACTTTCTTCCAAACTCTTTGTACAGGTTCTCCTGTTATTTGTTTGTTGGGATGCCATTACAAATAAATTCTTCTGCATCACCTAGGCTTTATTATTTATTTCTACATGTCAGACACAATAGATGTGTCCTACGACTCTTGGCAAAAAGTTTACCAAAATAAAAAAATATATATAGTATATAAGTCACTGAATCAAGTGGTTACAGATTGTACCTCTTCTGTCACCATTCTGGTGATGTCTGGAATTGTGGCCCATAGCTATGAAGACCATTATCAAGGGAGGTTGTTTTATATAATCCACATGAGAGATATTCTAAAGTAGGAGTGCAAGTTTTAATCCCTCAGTTTGGATTGGAAATGAAGACATCTTATAACACTCAGTTCAGCCCAATTTTCTTGGCTGATCTTTGGTTGGACCTTTGGAAATCTTTGCAGTTCTTATTTTGTGCTGTTGCCAGAAATTAATATCTGAATATTTTGCAATTTTAAGTAGGGAGATCGAAGACTGAGTTTTAGACCTGCTTTGCAGCAAAGCCAGCAAGGGCCAGTCACTTTCTCTTCTAATTCTAAGAAGGAGGCAATGGTAAACCATTTTTGAAAATATCTTCCCAAGAAAATTGCAGGAACTTTTCCTGGCAGTCTCCAAGAATTGGAATGACTGAACAGAAGAGGAAAACAAATTAAATAAAAATTTTAAAGAAAGGGAAGGGGAAGGGAGAGTAGAGTAGAGTAGGGTAGGATACGGGAGGGGAGAGGAGAGGCAAGAAGAGGAAAGGAAGGGAGGAAAGGAAGGGAGGGGAAGGAAAGAGAAGGAAAGTAAAGTAAAAAAAAAAAGGAAAGTAAAGGATAGGAAAGGAAAGGATGACATCTTCATTATATATCTTTTACCACAGTATTAGGAAGGATATAGCACAATGACAGCCAAACAAAGAAGAGTTTGACTAAATTAATATAGAAAGTCTCCCTTTTCCCTTCCTCCTTTTTTTTCCTTTCTATAAATGTCTATATAAAATAAACTTTTCACTTTCTTTTGGGTATCTCATATTTGTGCTTTTGCTGTCCCAAATCATTGAATTATCTGGGGTGCCAAGAGGCCTTTTATAGTAAATTGGCAAGTTTAGACTCTTCTATGAAGAATCTTCTTAATGCTAACCTTGGCAGGATGACAGCTTTCATTATTTCATTTCATAAGGTTCATAGGACAAAACCTGACCTTTTCTGTGCTGGAAGGTTTTAAATGTAGTCATTTTTCTGTTTTTTCCTCCTTCCTTTCCATTTCTCTCTCTTTCTCTCTCTCTTTTCTCTGTCAGATGCCAATGTTGATCCAGTTTCAATTTAAACCAGATTATGTTTGGATGATAAGGAATGAAAAGTAACACATTATTGACAAATTTCATTGCTTCCAGCTGAGTCTGAAATATCAAACCATAAAAAGAATAAATTCACAGTTTAGGAGATTTGGGGGACAAAGGAAAGTCACATTTTACATATAGTCATGTCATGTTTTTTTTAAAAAAAACTATGTTTAAATCAGGCCTGTTTGAAGATAATGAAACACTACTTTGTTACATATATTATTCGTTATAGAAATTATTACACACAATATGACGTTCAATGTAGGAAGAAGATCTAGAAAGCAAATTCTTGATTGGGGCTTTTTAAAACAATATATTAAGAATTGAATAGAGAAAGAAAAAATAATGGGGCTGGGAAAGGTGTTCCATGCCATGAAAAAAAATCAGTTCCATTAACTGAAACCAATTCCTATGATTTAATTTCAAGGTACATGACAATTCCTACAATTCCCTAAATAGCATGCTGGCTATGGAATCCTGGAAATTGAAGTACAGACATCTTAAAATTAGATTAGATTAGATTAGGTAATTAGAGTTGGAAGCAGTGAAGGGCTACCAAAATTTTTACTACCACACTGTAGACGTGGCATATGCAGGACGCCCTGCATTTTCTTTCAACATCTTTCAGTGCAAATTGGATGCTTTGGGGTGGAGCTCCATTTTTGCTATCTCACTGTGTTCTCCCCCCATCTGGGCAGTAGCCCACTCCTGGTTGGAAGGGACCTTGTAGGTCATTTAGTCCAACCCCCCTCCTCAAGCAGGAGTCCCTACACCTTTTCGGACAATTGGCAGTCCAATTTCCCTTTGAAAGTCTCAAGTGTTGGAATTCTCACAACCTCCGCAGGCAGGCTGTTCCACTGATTGATTGCTCTCATTGTCAGAAAGTTCCTCCTAATTTTCTAGTTGAATCTCTCTTTGGCCAGCTTCCAATCTGTTATTCCTTGTCTGGCTTTCTGATGCTTCGGAAAACAGCCCAAACCCCTCCTCTCTGTGTCAGCCCCTCAAGTATTGGAACACTGCTATTATTGTCACCCCTGGTCTTCGTCACAATGGCCATGTCCAGTTCTTGCAATCACGTTTCATATGTTTTAGTTTCCAATCCCCTGATCATACTGTTGCTCTCTTCTGCATTTTCTCCAGCGTTTTAATATCTTTTTTTGTAGTGTGGTGTCCAAAATTGGATGCAGCACTCTAGGTGTGGTCTAACTAAGACTTTATGGAGTGGTATTAGTACCTCCCAATGCAATTTAGGATTGCATTGGCTTTTTTGGCTGCCACTGCACATTGCTGGCTCATATTTAGTTGGTTGTCCACCAAGGCTCCAAGATCCCTCTCACAGCCGCTACTATTGAGTGTGGTTTCACCCAGTTTATATGTATATCTTTGGTTTTTCTTACCTAGGCACAGGATTTTACTTTTCTCTCCATTGAATTTCATTTTATTTGATTGGGCCTAGTGTTTAAGTCTGTCAAGATCCATCTGAATCCTGAGTCTGTCCTCTGGGGTATTAGCTATTCCTGCCAACTTGATATAATCTGCAAATTTGGTTAGTTCCTCAGTTCTTCATCTAGGTCATCTATGAAGATATTAAAGAGTACTGGGCTAGGATGGAACCTTGTGGTACCTCACTGCTTACTTCTTTCCATGTGGATTTAGACCCATTGAAGACTACTTGTTGGCTATGGTTGGTCAACCAGTTATTAATCCATCTGGTTGTGTAGCTGTCTATATCATTTTTGCAGGAGAGGTGGAGTAACGACACGGACACAAGAGCTGGATTTAAAACTGGGTCATTTTTATTAAAATAAATTTGCATAATTTATTTTAAATAAATTAGCATAATTAGCATAATTAACTATAACCCTAACAAGGACCCGCAGGGTCAAACAATTACTTCCGGGGCGGAAAATGACGTAGAATAAACTTCCAGGGCAACTTATGGGCATAGCTCCATGCTAATCCAGGTGAGGGACCACTCCCTCACCTGAGACCTTGCCATGCACTTGCATGTGGGAGGTCCCACCAGCTAACCCCTACAAGGGGAATTACATGGGCGGGACCCAAAGACAGCTTCCCCCCAACTGCTCAGGTCGCCAAAACCACAAGCCTTTGGAGAGAACCTGTCAATCATCCCCAAAGATGCCCAACGGAGAACACGCAGTTGCTAAACCACCACCCAGTTTTCCGCCCCTAACCTGCCTACCCAAATGACCCAAGGTAAGCCAATTAACCTAAAACAGGTGCAAGCACCCGCTAACCGCTTATCCGTCTCCACAGTGTGGAATAGGTAAAAAAACGGTCATGGCTAAACGCCTAGACCACCAAAAATTCCTATTCGGCCCCCTAGGGCGACCCTCAGAAGCACACTGCAAGATAGGGAGGGGATGAAGACCACCGGTGCTATTTTCTAGCTTACAGAGAAATAAGTTGTGGTCTACTTTGCTGAGGTTGAGAAACACTGATCTAGATGATGAACTGCAGGCACAATATGAGCTATATTTCCCAAGGACTGACAAATTTATATTTTGCCCAAGTATGACCATTTAGATTAGAAAGTCTTTAAAGTGGGAGTAAAAACAAAAACCTTGAAATGAGGATCTCAGATAAGAACTTGTTAACTATTGGAAGAGACAGGAGTATTGCTTAGCTAGAACTTATTAAATTGTTCAGTCAAAAGCCAAGAAGAACATTGTTTATCCAATAGCATTTAGCAGACAAGTACTCTTAGTACATTAAGGTAAATGTGATTTAAAATATATAATGAAGATATAATGTGGGAATGATTATACAGTTGAAGGCTACAAGTTGTTCGAAAATAAACTGAAGCATTAGAAACAGAGGGGGAGTTGCCCTTTATGTTAAAAATATCCATTCCTCTTGAAAATCTAAATGATGACTTGGCAATGTTGTGAAGAGCATCTGGGTTGAAATAAATGGAGGAACTGATAAAAACAAAACTATTGGATTCTACTAATGCCTGCCCAGACAAGAAAGATACGGATTATATCTTCCAAAAACAAATTAGAGATCTCTGAAATAGACATGAATTTAGAGCAGTGGGAGACTTTAATTTTCCCCAAATCTGTTGGGAGGCAGTTAGACAAGCATGGTTAATCTAGAAAATTCCTGATCTGTCTTGCTGACAATTATTTTCTTCAGTGAGTGGAAAAAATATGTAAGACCCTATCTTTGACTTGGTACTAATCAGCAGAGATTTAACAATTAAAGCTAAGGAAATATTTGCAAGCTAATAATAAATAAAATAAAATAATAAAATAAAATAAAATAAAATAAAATAATAAAATAAAATAAAATAAAATAAAATAAAATAAAATAAAATAAAATAAAATAAAATAAAATAAAATAAAATAAAATAAAATAAAATAAAATAAAATAAAATAAAATAAAATAAAATAAAATAAAATAAAATAAAATAAAATAAAATAAAATAAAATAAAATAAAATAAAATAAAATAAAATAAAATAAAATAAAATAAAATAAAATAAAATAAAATAAAATAAAATAAAATAAAATAAAATAAAATAAAATAAAATAAAATAAAATAAAATAAAATAAAATAAAATAAAATAAAATAAAATAAAATAAAATAAAATAAAATAAAATAAAATAAAATAAAATAAAATAAAATAAAATAAAATAAAATAAAATAAAATAAAATAAAATAAAATAAAATAAAATAAAATAAAATAAAATAAAATAAAAGTAACAGTAACGACAACAACAACAACAACAACAATAATAATAATAATAATAAAAATCAAATGGAAATTGAAAGAGAATCAGATAACAAAGAAGACTACAGGTCAGGCTAAAGTTGCTGTTAAGAAGTGAAAAGTGAGGAATGGCTTTCACCTGTTTCTGATTGTATAAGGATAATACATCACAATTTCATAAAGTATCATTTGACATGAAAATTAGCAAACTGGTTTAAATGTGGTCTGGCTGGCATGATGAAGAAGATGTATAGCATAATGAAAACAATATTCAAAGACTATTTAGCAAGACTTTTTTGCATCAAGGTGGAGAAAGGCACCACTTTGGATGTCATTGGTTCTGGCTCATCTTCCATGATTTTAATTAATGATGGATGAAGAGATGCTTACCATGTTACAAATAAGTAGGGTAATTTGGTGGGGGGAAAGGAAGAGATGGAGAAGGAAAAGGTTTCAGCTTAGGTTATAAACTGCTGCTATGCTACTGCGTATCCAAATTGTAGGATAGGTATAATGTTTGCTGCTCATGTTGTTATATAAATCTCAGCTACTCCATTTAGTATCCTAGCATGAAAACTAGAAATTTGAAGAGGAGAAGGAAGAGGAGGAAGAAAGAGGAGGGAGGAGGAGGAGGAGGAGGAGAAGAAGGAGGAGGAGGAAGAGGAAGAGGAAGAAGAAGAAGAAGAAGAAGAAGAAGAAGAAGAAGAAGAAGAAGAAGAAGAAGAAGAAGAAGAAGAAAAAGCATCCTTCCAGTCCGTATTCATTTCTGGCAATTGCCTGGACAAATCACTGCTCTTTTCTTGACCAGATTTTCTGAAGTGGTTTGTAATTGGCTTCCTCCTAGGCCTGAGAGAGAGAGAGTGACTGGGTCAAAATCAATTCACGATTAGAACTCATCAGCTCCTGCTTCTAGCATGGTGTTTTAACCATTACTCCTCACTGGCTATCTAAAGATATGACAGCATTCTTCAAATACCTGAAAAGTATACTTGTAGAAACAGATCAGTACCTGTTTGTGATTTAAAATATATATATCACTACAGGACAGTATGTTTAGATTGAATTGTTGATGATTCTGAGATCTCACTAGGTATTGGACACTTCCTGAAAAAGAGAGTAGAGGCCCAGTATCTTACATTGATCACTTTTATTCTTATTATTGTGCAATTAAGAGACAGTACAATAAATAGCTATCTTAAAATATCAGAAAAATTATAACATAGAAAATAAAATACCTTACTTCTGATATTACTAATAATAGTCATTTCTAGGTGAGATGGGATGTTTCCAAATGTAAAATAATGCACTTGGGGAAAAGGAATCCTCAATCTGAGTATTGCATTGGCAGTTCTGTGTTAGCAAAAACTTCAGAAGAGAAGGATTTAGGAGTAGTGGTTTCTGACAGTCTCAAAATGGGTGGACAGTGCGGTCAGGCGGTAGGAAAAGCAAGTAGGATGCTTGGCTGCATAGCTAGAGGTATAACAAGCAGGAAGAGGGAGATTGTGATCCCCTTATACAGAGCTCTGGTGAGACCACATTTGGAGTACTGTGTTCAGCTCTGGAGACCTCACCTACAAAAAGATATTGACAAAAATGAACGGGTCCAAAGACGGGCTACAAGAATGGTGGAAGGTCTTAAGCATAAAACGTATCAGGAAAGACTTAATGAACTCAATCTGTATAGTCTGGAGGACAGAAGGAAAAGGGGGGACATGATCGAAACATTTAAATATGTTAAAGGGTTAAATAAGTTTCAGGAGGGAAATGTTTTTAATAGGAAAGTGAACACAAGAACAAGGGGACACAATCTGAAGTTAGTTGGGGGAAAGATCAAAAGCAACATGAGAAAATATTATTTTACTGAAAGAGTAGTAGATCCTTGGAACAAACTTCCAGCAGGTGTAGTTGGTAAATCCACAGTAACTGAATTTAAACATGCCTGAGATAAACATATATCCATTGTAAGATAAAATACAGGAAATAGTAAAAGGGCAGACTAGATGGACCATAAGGTCTTTTTCTGCCGTCAGTCTTCTATGTTTCTATGTTTCTATGGGAGGTACATAAATCAAATCAAATCAATCATTCAATGTATGAAGAAAGTAAATTTCAAAAGACCTCGTAGAAGGGTGGCATAGAAATCCAATTAATAAAACATAGCATTTTCTTAATAATTAAAGCCTTAGCAGTGTGGATTCTCTCTTGCTGAAGAATTTTGCCCAACATTAGACAGTAATGCAAGTAGAAGGCTCCCGCATAGATAGACTAGTAAACTCTCAGTGCTTCTTTCATTTCTAAAATCAGATAATCCTACATTTCTTGTTGCAAATGTTTTGATTCTGTTATGTGGTCCTCAGAGAATAATAATCCAGGTAAAAAGAGAGCCAAATGTATGGTATGCATTTTCATTAAAAAGGAAGACAAAATAGACATACCAGTTCAAGTTGAAAAAATACAGGAAAAATGATGAGAATGTTATTCCTTTGTGGAAATGATCTCTGAATAAGGATACAAATGGCCATAGTTATACTCCTTGCCTTGAGCTGAAAAGTACAGAAAAGCTAAATGGAAACAATAAATATTTGAGGGGGAAAGTATAAACTATGCTTTTTACACTTTTTATTCACTACCAATTCTGCTGTAAAACAATGTTTAATAATAGCTGATATTGTTTCGGAAATATTAATTTCATCAGGTCAAAAGCAGATGCAACTTTTAATCTATTGATAATATAAACACAGCAATTTACAATAAAAATGATGGTGTGAAGAATGAGTGTAAAAAGGAATGATCATAGTCAAAAGCATGAAAAATTTTATTGCTTTATTGCAGTCTTACCTTACAGTAACAAATCTAACATATTAATAATAGTACAGTTAAAAAGTACATACATTACAGCTACTTATCGGTCACTGGGAGCTATATGGTAAGAGGCAATCCCCCAAATAGTCTGGCCCTAAGCCACGTAGGGCTTTAAACAACACCTTGAATTGCATCAGGAGACTGATTGTAAGCCAGTGAAGCTCGTGGAGAGTTGAGGTGATGTGGGTGTACCTAGGTGCATCCACAACAGCTTGTGCGGCTGCATTCTGGACCAATTGTAGTCTCTGAATGCTTTTCAAGGGTATCCCCATGTAGAGCACATTGCAGTAGTCCAATCTTGAGATGATAAGGGTGTGGGTGACAGTGAGAAGAGCCTCCTGATCCAGAAAGCATCACAATTGATGCACTAGGCAAACCTTTGCAAAGGTCCCCCCTATGTGCTTATGATTTCTGTAAAGGTAAAGGTTCCCCTATTTTTCTACTTGTATTTTTACAGGCTTTCGAACTGCTAGGTTGACAGAAGCTAGGACAAGTAACGGGAGTCACTCCGTTATGCAGCGCTAGGGATTCGAACCGCTGAAGTGCCAACCTTTCTGATAAAAAAACTCAGTGTCTTAGCTACTGAGCCACCACATCCCCTGTATGATTGCTGTATATATATATGTGTGCATGTGTGTGTGTGTGTGTGTGTGTGTGTGTGTGTGTGTGTGTATATATATATGTGTGTGTGAATGATGAGGCAGCAGCCATCTCGATCACCGGAACATAGAAACTTTAATAAAATCACTTAGCTTTCATTAGCGTGCTGCTAACTTCGTCAGAGTATTAAAAATGCCATGGGAGACAATCACCTTTATAAAGCATTATTCAGTCTGCTCATTGCGCGCGTCATAGGGCCACACCCTTCCCTCCCCTCTGCGGCAAGCCTAATTGTGGACTTGCTCATGCTGGCTAAAGGGGGATCTACCGCTTTTACTCGTGTCTGTTGCCTCTTTCCCTCCCCAAGGGAGGAGGTGGAGTTACGAGGCCTAATTGTGGGCTTGCTCATGCTGGCTAAAGGGGGATCTACCGCTTTTACTCGTGTCTGTTGCCTCTTTCCCTCCCCAAGGGAGGAGGTGGAGTTACGAGGCCTAATTGTGGGTTTGCTCATGCTGGCTAAAGGGGGATCTACCACTTTTACTCGTGTCTGTTGCCTCTTTCCCTCCCCAAGGGAGGAGGTGGAGTTACGAGGCAATATTTCGGAGGTGTTTGGTATTACTTTTTCCCCCCCATTATCGTTGTTACTTTCCATAGTGGTACATGTCTGCTCTTGCAATTTTTTTGCCCATGCCCTCATCTTAGGTCTGCACTGTTCTAATACTCCCTTGTCCCCTGTGTTGGGACTGCATTGTGCCCCTCCTCCTCTACCTCCATGTTGCTCCAGTATGTTCCCTTGCTCCCCGTTGGGGGTTGCTCTACCCTCATTTAGCTGGTTTCTATGCCCGGCCTGGGGAATTCTGTTAGGGGCTTTATCCAATCCTAATGACCTATCCCCTTTAAGTCGTTGCTGGTGCCTTAAAGCCTGGTATGCCGATGGCATATCAATATGTCTATTTAAAGAATTTTCATTGGAGAACCAGGCTTCCTTTAGGAGGCGACCTCCCTTGGTTTCATCTCGCGCCAGAATCTCAGTTCCCTGGAAATCGAAGCCATGATCCTGCTCCTCCATGTGTGTCCAAATCTGGGAACGCTGTTCATGACGTCGGACCGCCAATTTGTGTTCGTGTATACGAGTTCTCAATCTTTTTGCCGTTTCCCCCACATAGTGGTGTGCACAATTATTGCACTTTATACGGTAAATTACCGAGGAAGACTCCTCCTTCACTAAGGTTTCCTTAGGGCGCATTACTGATTTTCTCAAAGTTTGATCTGGCTTATGCGCTACTTTGACCCCGTGGGGTGCCAGTATGCGTGCGGCTGTTTCGGATACCCCTTGTATGTATGGGAGTACCCTCCACACTGATGTTTCATTTGCGCTTTCAGTAGGTTGCCGGAGTCTGGGTGTGATGCACCGTTGGATAAAATCTCTCGAGTAGCCATGACGTATACAAGTTTGGTAAAGATACGCTCGTTCTTTTTGTTTGGCTGCCCGTGTACTACAGTGAGTTTTTATCCTATTAAATAATGTCCGTATACAACTGACCTTATGTGCGTTGGGGTGATTGCTTTCGTTGTGTAACATGCGGTCCGTGTTTGTGGTCTTCCGGTATACCTCCGTGTCGATGCTTCCATCTGGGTTCCGGTTAATCTGTACATCTAGAAAGGCTAGTTTACTGTTGGTCTCCTCCTCCACCGTAAACTGAATGTCCGGATATATGGAATTAAGAATTCCCATAAACCTGATTTTATCCCGTTGTTTAATAATGGTAAACGTGTCGTCGACGTAGCGTGTCCAGAACTTGGGCTTATATATTTCCATGGCTTCTCTTTCCAATTGCTGGAGAACTGCTTCTGCAATCACGCCTGAAATTGGGGATCCCATCGGCGTGCCCTTTATTTGTTCGTATATCTGGCCGTTGAATGTAAAGTATGTTTTTAGGCAGAATCTTAATAGTTGGATGAGGTCATCCGTGCTGAGGGCCTTACAGTGTTTTGGTTCTGTTGTTGCCAACAAATTGTTAATGGTTTGGATTGCTAGATCCTGGGGTATAGATGTAAATAGTGAAATCACGTCGAATGATACCATTACCTCATCTTCCTCCACCACCACCCCTTTAAGCTGTTCTAAAAAGTCTGTAGCCGAACGTACGGTGGTGGTGGTCCCTTCAACCAGCCATTGTAGTTGGCCATGTAGCCATTTGGCCAAACCAAATGTAGGGGTGCCACGGAGAGAAACAATGGGGCGTAAGGGTACCTCCGCCTTATGAATTTTAGGTAAGCCATAGAATCGTGCCATGGCTGAATCTTTCGGACGGATCCTTCTTAACGCTTCCTCATCCAATTTGCCTTGTCTCTTAAGTTTATCCACCATTTTGTTAATTTGGTTTTTGAATGATATCATGGGGTCTTTATCAAGAAGTTGGTAAGCACTCCTGTCATTAAGAAGGTTGTGGGCTTTACTGTTATAATCTACCCTATCCATAATTACAGTTGCCCTACCTTTATCCGCTGGTAGCACCATGATCGAATTGTCCTTCCTTAATTCTTGGAGGGCTGATGTTTGTGATGTTGACAAAGTTTTACATGGTTTATGATTAGCGAGGAGTCCTGTTAAACGTTGCCTAATGGAGTTCTTTGTTTCCTCCGTGGTTTCGATCTGATGGATGGTTGATTCCAAAGCTGCCGCAAAGTCAACCACCCTAGCATCAGTCAAGTTGAAGCCAGCATCCCGTTGTAAGGTCCAGGTCTGAGTGTCTGTAAGAGCTTTTGAAGACAGATTATGCACCAACGTTTTCTCTGTCTGATGGATCCTGCGTGTACATAGTAGCTCTGCCTTTTTCTTGAGCGTGTTGCATTTGTGCCTGCGTGCTTCCCATGATAGTTGGAGTATCCTGTGGTTTAGGGTGCTGAAGCGAGTGTGCGTCAATATCTTGTAACACTGTATGCGGCACCGTTCAATGGTTGTCGTTTGTGCGTTGATCTGCCTATGACAGTTGTTAATCATGGCGTATAGCATTCTGGTCTGGAACTGGTGAACCGCTGCGCGTCCCTCCGGTGTATTAACTGCGGGTCTTTTTTGTAGCGATCTAGGTGGTAAGCCGTTCCGGATACAGCTGTGAAGGAAGGCCAGTTTTTCATAGTTGGTTGCCTTCCATTTGGCATGTGTCTCCCACTGGCGTGCATGACATAGCGTCATGAACAGCGTTCCCAGATTTGGACACACATGGAGGAGCAGGATCATGATTTCGATTTCCAGGGAACTGAGATTCTGGCGCGAGATGAAACCAAGGGAGGTCGCCTCCTAAAGGAAGCCTGGTTCTCCAATGAAAATTCTTTAAATAGACATATTGATATGCCATCGGCATACCAGGCTTTAAGGCACCAGCAACGACTTAAAGGGGATAGGTCATTAGGATTGGATAAAGCCCCTAACAGAATTCCCCAGGCCGGGCATAGAAACCAGCTAAATGAGGGTAGAGCAACCCCCAACGGGGAGCAAGGGAACATACTGGAGCAACATGGAGGTAGAGGGGGAGGGGCACAATGCAGTCCCAACACAGGGGACAAGAGAGTATTAGAACAGTGCAGACCTAAGACGAGGGCATGGGCAAAAAAATTGCAAGAGCAGACATGTACCACTATGGAAAGTAACAACGATAATGGGGGGGGGGGGGGAAAAGTAATACCAAACACCTCCGAAGTATTGCCTCGTAACTCCACCTCCTCCCTTGGGGAGGGAAAGAGGCAACAGACACGAGTAAAAGTGGTAGATCCCCCTTTAGCCAGCATGAGCAAACCCACAATTAGGCCTCGTAACTCCACCTCCTCCCTTGGGGAGGGAAAGAGGCAACAGACACGAGTAAAAGCGGTAGATCCCCCTTTAGCCAGCATGAGCAAGCCCACAATTAGGCCTCATAACTCCACCTCCTCCCTTGGGGAGGGAAAGAGGCAACAGACACGAGTAAAAGCGGTAGATCCCCCTTTAGCCAGCATGAGCAAGCCCACAATTAGGCTTGCCGCAGAGGGGAGGGAAGGGTGTGGCCCTATGACGCGCGCAATGAGCAGACTGAATAATGCTTTATAAAGGTGATTGTCTCCCATGGCATTTTTAATACTCTGACGAAGTTAGCAGCACGCTAACGAAAGCTAAGTGATTTTATTAAAGTTTCTATGTTCCGGTGATCGAGATGGCTGCTGCCTAATCATTCACACACGTACCTGGAACTCGCATTTTTAGGACTATTCTTTATATATATATATATATATATATATATATATATATATATATATATATATAGATAGATAGATAGATAGATAGATAGATAGATAGATAGATAGATAGATAGATAGATAGAGATAGATAGATAGATAGAGATAGATAGATAGATAGATAGATAGATAGATAGATAGATAGATAGATAGATAGATAGATAGATAGATAGAGATAGAGATATATTCAACACAAAAATATGTAACCCTTCCCTGGTGCAGAGCTGAAGGGATTGGATACTGTAGCCTAGAGGATAATTCTCTGCCTTACAAGGCAAAGGTTGCAGGTTCAAGTCCCAGTGGGTATGGCTAGCTGATGAGGCCAAAATAAGGCTGAAATAGATCTATCCTAGTCTCCCTTAATTTTCAAATTCAGCAAAAAAACATGTGACACATACAGATAGAATTGTCAGCTATCAATAAAATTAACTGCCTTGGAAATGGCCCTGGGTTGGGCCGAGAGGCAAATAAGGAGCTGTGATATTCCTTCAATACACCAGGGTGATTCGACACAAAAATATGTAACCCTTCCCTGGTGCAGAGCTGAAGGGATTGGGTACTGTAGCCTAGAGGATAATTCTCTGCCTTACAAGGCAAAGTTGCAGGTTCAAGTCCCAATGGGTATGGCTAGCTGATGAGGCCAAAACAAGGCCGAAATACATCTATCCTAGTCTCCCTTAATTTTCAAATTCAGCAAAAAAAAAACCATGTGACATATATATATTGGGACGAGAGGCAAAAAAGGAGCTGTGATGTTCCTTCAATAGACCAGGGTGATTCAACATAAAATGTAACCCTTCCCTGGTACAGAGCTGAAAGGATTTGATACTGTAGCCTAGAGGTTAATTCTCTGCCTTTCAAGGCAAAGGTTGCAGGTTCAAGTCCCAGTGTGGGTATGGATAGCTGATGAGGCCAAAATAAGGCCTAAATAGATCTATCCTAGTCTCCCTTAATTTTCAAATTCAGCAAAAACATGTGACATACATACACACATACATACATACATACATACATACATACATATATACACACACACAGCAATTATATATATACAGCATTGTAGTCAGCCGTTGAGGCTAGCCACCACTGAATTCCACTGACATTATTTATGTTGGATGACATTAATTCTTTATTTCTTCATTCATTTGAAAACATTACCTCCAGTTGTTTCTTTATAAAAGGAACTCAAAGCAGCTGACACCCTATCCCAACAAGTATGATCCACATTATTAAAAATAGTTATAATAAAAACAGTTCAAATTACTAAAAACAAATCCATATCTTAACATCAAGAGTAACAGAAAACAATTCCATATCAAAACAGGGAGACCAGACTTTAACTTCTTTTCAACTGAAAGGAAATATAAATACTTCAGCAGCAATTTTGAAATTTTGAAAGGATTAAACCCAGTGCTCAAGGAAGAAAATTCTATAACCCATGGCATGTTCACTAAAAACACACACAGAGAAAGAAACATGGTGCCCAGAATTATATTCAGAAATATTTTCTGTATATTTATGTTTTGAATATTATGTTTTCAGATATGATTCTCAAGAATCTAAGATTCAACAATAATGTAAATATGTAGAGTATTTCTTTCCATTTTCCGAACTTGATATTTAACTTTTCATTGGTTTTCAGAATATGCCCATTATAACCAGAAGGCCAGACAGAGGGAACACTAGAAATGCTGCCATCTGTTATCAACCCAGGCAGATAAAATGCCTTTTTGTTTGTTTATTATTAGAGTTATGGGACCTTGCAGGTAATCAAGTCCAACCCCTTACTCAAGCAGGGAACCCTATACCATCCCAGCCAGATGGCAGTCCAATTTCCTTTTGAATGTGTTGAGTGATGTGTCATTCACAACCTCCACTGGCAGGCCATTCCACTGGTTGATCGCTCTCACTGTCAGAAAGTTCTTCCTTATTTCCAGGTTGAATCTCTCCTTGGTTAGTTTCCATCTGTTGCTCCTGGTCTGGCCCTCTGGCGGCCTGAAAAATAGTGTGACCCCCTCTGTGGCAACTCCTAAAATATCTATATACTCTTATCATGTCTCTTCTGGCCTTTCTTTTTTCTAGACTATCCCTGCCCAGTTCCAGCAACCTATCTTTGTATGTTTATTTTATTTATTTGTCATACAAATACAGTGGTACCTCAAGATACGAACCCCTCGTCTTACGAACAACTCGTGATACGAACCCGGGGTTCAGCAAAATTTTGCCTCTTCTTACGAACTTTTTTCAAGTTACGAACCGGCGTTCGGAGACTGCTGGGAAGCCGCGCGGCTGTTTTAAAAGGTGACAGCTGGGCGGCGGGGCTTCCCAGAAGCCTCCCGAACGCCGGTTTGTAACTCGAACAAAGTTCGTAAGAAGAGGCAAAATTTTGCTGAACCCCGGGTTCGGTTCGGGAGGTTGCTGGGAAGCCCCCCAGGCCGGCTGCGACCTTTTAAAACACCCGCACCGCTTCCCAGCTGTCTCCCGAAGCCGAACGCGGAAGTTCGGCTTTAGCGTTCGGCTTTGGGAGACAGCTGGGAAGCGGCGCGGGTGTTTTAAAAGGCTGCAGCCGGCCTGGGGGGCTTGCCAGCACCCCCCAAACCCTGAACCCGGGTTCGGGGGGATGCTGGGAAGCCCCCCAGGCCGGCTGTCACCTTTTAAAACAGCCGCGCGGCTTCCCAGCAGTCGCCGAAAGCCGTTTTTATTTGGTTGCACAAATTAATTGACTTTACATTGTTTCCTATGGGAAACAATGTTTCGTCTTACGAACCTTTCGTCTTACGAACCTCCTCTTTGCACCAATTAAGTTCGTATCATGAGGTATTACTGTATAGTATTGTATTGTAGTATATTTAACATAATATAAGTATAAAGTAGAGATAGAAAAGATAAAAAGACAACACAAGACTATGCAACAGATTCAAACTTAATGCTAACCGCTCCAAACTTGACTGTAAAAAATATGACTTTAACAATTGAGTTGTCGAAGCGTGGAACTCATTACCGGACTCAATAGTGTCAACCCCTAACCCCCAACATTTCTCCCTTAGACTATCCACGATTGACCTCTCCAGGTTCCTAAGAGGCCAGTAAGGAGCGTACATAAGTGCACTAGTGTGCCTTTCGTCCCCTGTCCCCTGCCTTTCCTTTAACTCATATATCATATATATTTTCTTCCTTCCATATATCTTCTCCTCTATTTTTACATTTATCTTTATATATATTACTTCATGTCTATTCTCTTCCTATGTATTTGTGTATTGGACAAATGAATAAATAAATAAATAAATAAAATAAAAACATTAGGACAGGAACGGTAGGCACGAATGTGCACTTATGTCTTGGTTTCCAGTCCCCTTATCATTTCGGTTGCTCTTTTCTGTACTTCCTCTAGGCTTTCATACATGTTTGCTCAAAACAGTCTACGGAGAGGGGCGGCATACAAACAAACAAACAAACAAACAAACAAACAAACAAATAAATAAATAAATAAATAAATGTCCATTGGGTTCAATATGATCGAATTAAACGTTAAGATTGTGCAGAACTGTGAAATTAAAATGGTAGTGTTGAGGGGTTCCATTTAGTATACTGTTCTTTAGATTAAGAAAAAAATGATTTTTCGAGAGGAGAAATAAAAATATCCCCATTTATTTCAGATTACAATACATTTTTTAAAAATCTATAGTATATCTTTTATCTTGATCACTCTATCTACAAACATACATATATACATATACACAGACTCATTTGTGTGTAAGAAAGTTGCTTTCGTTCTTAACAACAGAAATATTGGTCCCGATTATAATATAAGTGGAGGACTACCTATATTTTGTCTTTTGTTAAAACACATTTCAGATTTATTTTGTGCTTATTATGAAATTATTTCTGTCTTTCTCTCTCTCTCTCTCTCTTTCTCCCTCCCTCTTTCTCTCTCTCTTTGTCTCTCTGTACATGCACTTGTGCACAATCCTTCTTAGAATGCAACTGAAACTTTTTTCTTCTTTTTCTGTTCAGTTGTGTTGAGTTCTCAAAGGCTGCCTAGACAAGTCCCTGCAGTTTCTTTGCCAGCTTTTTAAAGAAGTCATTTGTCATTGCCTCGTTTCTAGGGCTGAGAGAAAGTGAGGTTCACCCAGCTGGCTTTGCACTCAAGATAGGAACTAGAAGTGATGTGCCGGTGTCTGGAGGCTGTTGGGGTCTGGATGGGTGTCAACAGACTCAAACTCAACCCTGATAAGATGGAGTGGCTGTGGGTTTTGCCTCCCAAGGACAATTCCATCTGTTCCCCCTGTGGGGGGGAATTATTGACCCCCTCACAGAGGGTCCGCAACTTGGGTGTCCTCCTCGATCCACAGCTCACATTAGAGAACCATCTTTCAGCTGTGGCAAGGGGGGCGTTTGCCCAGGTTCACCTGGTGCACCAGTTGCGGCCCTATTTGGACCGGGACTCACTGCTCACAGTCACTCATGCCCTCATCTCCTCGAGGCTTGACTACTGTAATGCTCTCTACATGGGGCTACCTCTGAAAAGTGTTCGGAAACTTCAGATCGTGCAGAATGCAGCTGCGAGAGCAGTCATGGGCTTCCCCAGGTATGCCCATGTTACACCAACACTCCGCAGTCTGCATTGGTTGCCAATCAATTTCCGGTCACAATTCAAAGTGTTGGTTATGACCTTTAAAGCTCTTCATGGCATCGGACCAGAATATCTCCGAGACCGCCTTCTGCCGCACGAATCCCAGTGACCAATTAGGTCCCACAGAGTGGGCCTTCTCCGGGTCCCGTCAACTAAACAATGTCGGTTGGCAGGACCCAGGGGAAGAGCCTTCTCTGTGGCGGCCCCGACTCTCTGGAACCAGCTCCCCCCAGAGATTAGAACTGCCCCTGCCCTCCTTGCCTTTTTGTAAACTCCTTAAAACCCACCTTTGTCGTCAGGCATGGGGGAACTGAGATATCTCCCCCAGGCCTATACAATTTATGTACGGTATGTTTGTATGTATGTCTGCTTAATAATGGGGTTTTTTAAATATTTTAAATTGTAAATTATTAGATTTGTCATGAACTGTTTTATTGTGTTGTGAACCGCCCCGAGTCTATGGAGAGGGGCGGCATACAAATCTAATTAATAATAATAATAATAATAATAATAATAATAATAATAATAATAATAATAATAATAATAACTCAAAATCTCCCAGTTTTTAGCTTGATTCCTTAAGTTTGGTACGACATGAAAGTGGATCTCTAACTTTTTTAGAAATAAGGCTAGCCAAAGCCATGAAAATTTCATTCAAAAAAAGTTATTGAAATGCCAATCTTATTAATTTCAGTAGACCTAATTTAACTCTAGTCTATTGCTTGAATTTATCTCAATTGGGTAGATAAAGTTGTTTGGTAAGAGTCACATAAAGGCATTCATGGATTTAATTTCCTGAACTTCCTATCCCTTTTAAGGCCACCTACGATGTGTGGCCTTAATTGAGAATTGATTAAATTTGATTGCATTTAGGAATTTAAGATCTGAAGCTTGATAACCTCCATCTAGATTATTAAAGATAATAGTGAAACAGATTCCAGATTTTGAAATTGGAATTACATATAGTTTATTTATTTACTTTTGCCTCCTTCATGCTTTTAATTGAATCCCGGGGAGATTGTAGGTTTCCTGAAATTAACACTTTGCCAATATTAACTTATTCTATTTAACTGTGTCAATGAACATCAAGGACTTGTGGTTAGAAACCAACACATTTAAGATAGAAAAGAGATGTGATTGGCCAGTTAACATCTAGTGTGTCTCAATCTCCATCAGTGCAACAGAGTTTCTTCTTTATATGTCCTACTCCATTCCCTTAAAGCAGTGTTTCCCAACCTTGGCAACTTGAAGATATGTGGACTTTTTTATAAAAAAGTCTTTGTGCTAGTTAACATTTATCAAACTTTCCCATATCTCTTTGCCAGGGGTGACATTCAAATTTCCCCACTACCAGTTCTGTGGGCATGGCTTGTTGGGCCTGGCCAAGCCATACCCACCAAGCCATGCCCATAGAACCGACAAAGAAAAATTGGCCAAGTCTTCTAGCATTCAACCTGGCTTCTTCTTGCACCTTTCTCCTGTTTGCTCTGTGTGTATGAGCCCAATAATGAGAAGAAAGGAGTGAGTGGGAGGGGAGGGTCCAGTTAGTGGTGTCATTTACTGGTAATCCAAACTGCACATAATCACCGCCACCTGTTCTATAGAACCTGTCCGAAGCTGCTGAATTTCACCTCTGCTTTTTGCTATAACAATTCATCAGAATCAACATGGCATATATGTACTACCGTGTTTCCCCGAAAATAAGACACTGTCTTATATTAATTTTTACTCCAAAAGTTGTGCTACGTCTTATTTTCGGGGGGGGTGCCTTATATTTCTCAAATAAGACAAATTCACAGGCAGAAAAGCTGACACCCCTAAAGAAAGTGTACCATACGGTACACTGATTATGGTACGGTACCTGTCAGTATGGCACCCCCACCCACAAATGATGGCACTTATATAGTACAACAGTATACTTCCGCTATTGCAGCTTCCGGCCACTAGAGGAACTACAGTTTACGCACTGTAGTGGAGACTGTAATGGCGGTGAGACAGCAGGACGGTACAAAGAGATGGAAGGGGCCAGCAGGGGATGCCACATTATTATGGTACCGCTATGAACAGCTTTGAATGGTACCGTATGTTTTTCCACCGTACCGTATGTAAACTTGACTACGCCTTATTTTCGGGGGGTGCCTTATATTATCAAATTCTGCAAAACCTCTGACATGCCTTACTTTCGGGGTACATCTTATTTTCGGGGAAACAGGGTATACATTGAAAAGCACACACAAGGGTTATTCTATGCAATAATATGGAACATGTTGAAGTATTGCATGAAAGATGGGTACAGTTGGAATTGCTGTAAAAATTAACCCATTTTACCAAGAAACATTTTCTTCAGGCCTTGACTATATTCTTTTAAAGAACAGGATAAGTGATAAAACTATGTATTTACTTAAAGAACCAGGAAAGAATGTACACCATCTTTATTAGCAGATGTTTAGGAGCAGTATTATATTAATATTGCTTTTAATAAATAATTGTTTGAATATTCAGGAATTTATTACTTTTCCATTGTTTCTACATTTTGTTCATGTACGTTTGCAATAGCACGTAACCAAGTAAACCTGGGCTGATATTGGGGGGGAAATATCTAAACATGGTTGGCTCCGCCCCGAGTCTGCGGAGAGGGGTGGCATACAAATCTAAATAATAAATAAATAAATAATAAAGATATGCTTACTGCCTCAATGAAATAAAATCCAGGGCAATAAATGGACTGGGAAGCTTAAAACACACGAACACATTTGTGGACAAATAAAGCTGGGGGAAAAGACAATCAATGTATCTAAAAAGGGGTTGTGTCTGTAGCTCATCTTGTCTGTGCACACTTTATAGAATGAAATAAAAGCAATCGTGCATTCTATATCAATGCAGAGCCAAAATACTGAGTTTTAAATTGTTGAAGAAAACTGCTGAGCAGACGGAAAAATATTTTTTATTCGTAACGATTGTGAAAATACAAATGTGAAATTTTCTGACCTGAAACCTCAGAATGATTGGTCTGTTTTTATTTATTTACTTAATCAGAAGATACTTACTCATTGAATAGAATAGAATAGAATAACAGAGTTGGAAGGGACCTTGGAGGTCTTCTAGTTCAACACCCTGCTTGGGCAGGAAACCATACACTACTTCAGACAGATGGATATCCAACATCTTCTTAAAAACATCCAGTGTTGGATCATTCACAACTTCTGGAGGCAAGCTGTTCCACTGATTAATTGTTCTAACTGACAGGAAGTTTCTCCTTAGCTCTAAGTTGCTTCTTTCCTTGATTAGTTTCCACCCATTGCTTCTTGTTCTACTACACTTTGGAGAATAGTTTGACTCCCTTACCACTGAGATATTGAAACATTGCTATCATGTCTCCCCTGGTCCTTCTTTTCATTAAGCTAGACTCACCCAGTTCCTGCAACCACTCTTCACATATTTTAGCCTCCACATATAACCACATATACTATACCTGTGCATTTTGTCTGTTTGGTTTTTTTTTGCCTAAATGTAGAATCTTACATTTTTCACCATTGAATTTAATTTTGTTAGATAGTGCCCAAAGTTAAAGTCTGTCCTTCTGTACCTTGAGTGTACCTTCTGGAGAGTTAGCTATTCCTGCCAGTTTGATGTCATCTGCAAATTTAATGAGTTCCCTATCTATCCTCTTGTCTAAATCATTGATGAAGGTGTTGAAGAGTACTGGTCTTAAAACAGAGCCTTGGGATACTCCACTGCATACTTCCCGTCATGTAGATGCAGTTCCATTGAGCTCTACATGTTGAGTGCGATTGGTCAGCCAGTTTCAAATCCATCTGGTGGTGTTGCTGTCCACCCCACATTTTTCTACTATATCTAGTAGTAGGTTGTGGTTATATTGAGATAGGACATTGATATCTCACAGATCTCCTACAATAATTAATGATAGAAACATTGAAGAAAAAATATATGAAAGGCAGAAAAATACAGAACAGCAACAGGAAGATGTAGCAAAAAAAAAGATTAGATGTTGAAGGCCCCTCTCAGAAGATAAGGCATTTATCAAGTTTGGTAAGACAGTGAGGAATTGGTCTGACTATTGCCTGGAATGTAGCCCAAAGCAGTCACTAAAGAGAGCCATATGGATCTAAGAGGGATAAGTAAGAGGTCTTCCAGGGATCATTTTAATCCGTAGACAACATTAAGTAATTTTAAAAAATCAATCAATCCTGATTCAATCTGGACCTTATTTCTAAATATAACTTGGGGATTTTGCTTGGATTAAGAACAATTTGGAGTGAGGTTTTATAATTTCCTAAGTATTGACTCTTTCAACCTTTGATCATATTGACTGTTAACAGCCTTAGGAACAATCTTATTTCTATCTTTGTCTTCATTGCATTTTTTCCTGATTTAGAAACCTTTTTTATTGTTAATTTATAGGTAATGGTATGTGGGAAAGACCTTGAGAGACTAGATCAAGAGATAATTTGCTGCTGGCTGAAACAAATTAACGCTATTGCATTAATTGAATCATGGCAAATAGGTCATTTTCTTTATGCACTAGCTGTTGGTGCTGCCACAATGCTGTTGCCAGATAATCAGAGCTCCAGTGGCCATTCCTGAAATTCTTTTCTTTGGGAAAAAGTGGGAGACTTGCAAAACTTCCGTCTCTCAGATTGAACCAAACAGGAATCATAACCCCATGAGATAACTCCATTTTATGCCATGTAAAGCTATGTTAATAGAATCTTGCAAGTCTGAAAGTACATTTTCCTTTACAACCTGGGACACCAGGGATACATTCTTCTGAGCTTCTCAGGTGACGGGCTCTACCTATTTTCCAAAAGTAAAGACTAGAAACCATGGCTAAAAACTAAGGAGAGAACCAACCTAGAACTAACAAGAAATTTTACAACAATCAGAGCAATTGGCCACTTTTTTCAGGTTGCCCAGTTTCTTTCACGAGGCTTTCAGAAATAAACTGGACAATCATTTATCTGAAATGTTTGGGTCCATTTATCCCTTATAGATTTTTCTTATAGATTTTTCTTATAGATTACCTCCGGAACCGCCTGCTACCGCACAAATCCCAGCGACTGATAAGTCTTCGGAGAGGGGCGGCATACAAATCTAAGTAATAAAATAAATAAAGGTCCCACAGAGTTGGCCTTCTCCGGGTCCCGTAGACTAAACAATGTCGTTTGGTAGGCCCCAGGGGAAGAGCCTTCTCTGTGGCGGCCCCGGCCCTCTGGAACCAACTCCTCCCGGAGATTAGAACTGCCCCCACCCTCCCTGTCGTTCGTAAACTGCTCAAGACTCATTTATACCACCAGGCATGGGGGAGTTGAGATAGCTCTTCCCCCTAGGCCATTACAAGTTATGCATGGTATGTTTGTGTGTATGTTTGGTTTTATAATAGGGGTTTTTAGTTGTTTTTTATTATTGGATTGTACATGTGTTTATTATTGTTGTTAGCCGCGCCGAGTCTGCAGAGAGAGGCAGCATACAAATCCTATAAATTATTATTATTATTATTATTATTATTATTATTATTATTATTATTAATCTATAGAGTCTTCCTGCTTGAGCAGGGTTGAACTAAAGGAGCTCCATGGAATCATTTTTATTATTATTCTAGGTTTTAGGTTTTCGTTCTGCCCTCTATCAAGCTGCAGGTTCTATTGTCTCTTATCTGACTATTTCCCTTGCAGCATCTCTTGGCCCAATCTCCCAAGATCTCTCCCATGTATTATTATACCTCAGTTCACTTCCTAAGGGGAGAATAGCACATTTCCTTTCTTCTCTTGTCTCTGATTTTGGGGACAGAAAGCTCAGATATGCAGGTCTCTTATTGGAACATGTGCCTTTCTTAGAAACATTTGCTTCTCCTGTTAGACCTTAAGCATCTATTCTGTCCTTATTGGATTTAGTTTTATAGTACTCACATATATAGATTCTCTCAACTATAAATCTCAGTAAATAAACTGGAAGATTTCACTTAAGTTTAACTCAGCCTATACGATATGCAGCATTTAATTACACATAGGCTATACAGAGGAGGAAAGGAAAATATATTTCCTTTCACTGTAACAAAATTGATTGGCAATCGTTTAATTCTGTGTACAGTGCATTGATGAATGGAATTTGTTGCTATAGAAGTGATTACTACTTAGTTGGGATTACTATTTACATGACTTCATTTGACAAATATATGGGAAATATTCATTCATTCATTATTCATTCATTCATTCATTCATTCATTCATTCATTCATTCATTCATTCATTCATTCATTCATTCATTCATTCATTTATTTATTTATTTATTTATTTATTTATTTATTTATTGTTAGAGTTGAAAGGGACCATGAAGGCCATCAAGTTCAACCCCCTGCCCAAGCAGGAACCCTATAGCACACCAGTCAAGTGGCAGTTCAATCTTCTCTTTAAAATGTCCAGAGTGTTGGAGGTCACAACGTCTGCTGGTAGGTTGTTCCATTGGTTGATCGCTCTGACATTCAGGAAGTTCCTCCTTATCTCCATGTTGAATCTCTCCTTGGTCAGCTTCCAGCCATTGTTCCTCATCTGGCCCTCTGGTGCCCTGGAGAATAAAGTGATCCTCTCCTCTCTGTGACATCCCCTCGTACACTTGTAGACTGTTATCATGTCCGCTCTGGCCCTCCTTTTCTCTAGGCTATCCATGCCCAGTTCCCTCAGTCTCTCTTCGTAAGTCTTGGATTCCAGTCCCTTAATCATCTTGGTTGCTCTTTTTTGCACCTTCTCCAGAGTTTCAATGTCTCTTTTGAAGTGTGGTGACCAGAACTGAATACCAGAACTCCAGGTGTGGTCGGACCAGGGCATAGTAGAGTGGTATTAAGACTATTCAACAGCTATTAATTGGGAGTGCAAGATGGAAGCATCAGGGTTTTTTTTTTTTAAGTTTGCAACTGGATACCAGTAACTAATAAGGAAAAATGTTCTCAATCACAAATTTAATTCAGTCTCATTTCCTCATGAATTGATAATTTATAAAAGCAATAGCCTAGCCGTTATATGTATGAATTTCTCCAGCTAGGATACCATGAGTTCTACCCTCCCTTAGGTGTGAAGCCCACTGAGTAATTTTAAGCAGTTTCAAGTTTCAAGTTTTATTGGATTTATATGCCGCCCTTCTCCGAAAACTCGGGGCGGCTAACAACAATCATGAAAATATACAATAAAATCCAATACTAAAAACAAATTAAAACCCCTTAATATATAAAAACCAAACATACATACAAACATACCATGTATACAGTTGTAACGGCCTAGGGGGAGAAAAAAGTCTTAATTCCCCCATGCCTGGCGGCAGAGGTGGGTTTTAAGTAGCTTACGAAAGGCAAGGAGGGTGGGGGAAATTCTAATCTCTGGGGGGAGTTGGTTCCAGAGGGCCGGGGCCGCCACAGAGAAGGCTCTTCTCCTGGGTCCCACCAAGCGGCATTGTTTAGTTGACGGGACCTGGAGAAGACCCTCTCTATGGGACCTAACTGGCCGCTGGGATTCGTGCGGCAGAAGGAGGTCCCTGGAAGGAAGCAAAAGGAACCATTTTGGAACAGTTGGCAAAAAACCTGCAGGGACTTAATCCAGGCAGTCACCATAAATCAACACTAACACTAACACTATGGGGAAAAAAGCATGTCTTCAAATGTCAGCATTTTTGCATTGTCCTTAACTAATTTGTGCAATTTTTGCCTCTCGGTCTATCCAACACAATGCTTTCTATTGTACTTTTTCTTTCTTAATTAATGTTTTCATAATGTTTACATTTTTGTACATATTAACTACATTACTTATGATTCATAGACTTCATCATGTGATTTGTATCTGCTTTGGAAATAACTCAGAAAAATACAAACTGGGCAAGTGGATATAAAAATGTGGATAAAAATTCCAATCCCACAGTTGCTGTTATAAAAGATTGGTTGCCCAGCTGGGAAATAGGATATAGACATTGGGTTTAATCCAGCAGGATTTGTTTTAGTTTATTTGAATGGTTAAAAAAAAAAGCCCTCTCCTGGATCATTTAGACTCCAACAGTTTTCAAATCTTTTCTGATAATAATATATGAGCACTTGCTGGAGACAAACACTTTGGAATAAACAAAGTAATGCAATATTTCCTAGTGGAATCTCAGGTTTATCCTATCCATGACACTAATCTTTTAATTCATTGGCTGGGCAATAACAATCTCCCTTACAATTTAGATATGTTTAATAACCCTTCCAATGTTTTGACATCTTTGATAGGTTAAAGCAAATATTCTTTTCTGCCTGACTCCATCAGATTAGGTACCGCCCATGCCAACAAAGGAGAATGGGATAAGCAGAAATAGTGCACTAAGCCTAAGATCTGATACGTTTGACTGGTTTTAAGCCATGGTTGCTTCAACTCTATTTTTTCCCCACCATTGAGTATTATAAATAGAAGTAGAAATAGGAAAACTCCATGCCTTGTTTGTTCCTTGAAACCATTTAATATAGAAAGACAGGCCAAATGTGTCTGAAATAAATGAGCTCTAAAACTCCTTTATCTGGGAATCAGAAGTTAGTTAGCTGACTTTATTGTCATTGCATCTCATACAACAAAATTAAATGACATCTTCAGTGTACATTATACAGTACATTAAAAAATGGAACAAAAACACATATTCTTCCCATTCTATACAATTGTATTGAAAACCCCTGATATTGCATCAATATTGTACTATACAGTAGAATTCAATATGCTGTAGTTACTGCTCTGGGATAGAAGCTGTTTTTAAGCCCATTTGTCCTTGTTTTTATTGTCCTGTACTGTCTGCTAGATGGTAATAGTTTAAAAAAAGGTGCCCAGGATGAAATGGATCTTTAAAATGTTTTAAACTTTCTTAAGGCAGCAGGAGCAATAGATGGAATCATACTGCAATAGATTCTTTATCACAGAAAGCAATGCAACATTTCCTAGCTGGCCTCATTTTTCAGACTGATTTTTCCTTAGTCTAAAATCACATTCAAAATACACTGACTTTTTTTACCACTTTTATAAAGACAGATAGATCTCAGTGGGCTGTGATGCTACTCCTGTTTCAAAACTGGAGTCTGTTCTCTAACTAGGGATCTTACAAAGAGCAATATACAAAGAATGATCTAAACCTGGTGACCCATATATAATTTTATTTATTTGTTCTTCTGATAGCTCAGAGGTGGAAAGTCAGCATGAAGTATCTTCCACAGAGATCTTTTAGAACTTTAATTTATTTATTGTTATTTATTTGTTTGTTTTGTCAAGTACATATTGGTGGTATGCAAAGATATAGTAATATTTCATATGCATGATACTAGTAAAATAGAAACACCAGGACAGGGTATAACATTAGGACTGGTGCACTTATGCACGCCCCTTATTGAATTCTTAGAAATTGGGAGAGGTCAACAGTAGATTGTCTAAGGGTAAAGTTTTGGGGGTTAGGTGATGATACTACAGAGTCTGGTAGTGAGTTCCATGCATCAACTACTTGGTTACTAAAGTTGTATTTCCTGTAGTTGAGTTTGGAGCAGTTTACATTAAGTTTGCATCTGTTGTGTGCTCGTATGTAGTTGTGGTTGAAGCTGAAGTAGTCATTGACAGGAACAATGTTGTAGCAGATGATTTTATGGGCCATGCTTAGATCGTGTTTAAGGCGACGTAGTTCTAAGCTTTCTAAACCTAGTTTTATAAGTCTAGTTGCGTAGGGTATTCTGTTGCGAGTGGAGGAGTGGAGGGCTCTTTTGGTAAAGTATCTTTGGACATTTTCTAGAGTGTTTATATCCAAAATGCGGTGTGGATTCCAGACAGATGAGCTGTATTCAAGGATTGGTCTGGCAAAAGTTTTGTATGCTCTGGTTAGTAGTGTGAGTTTGCCATCACATCACATGTCAGATAATGTTAGCTCATGGATGTACATTGAGTTGTCTATTTACTCAGAAGCTGATATTATAAGTGGAAGAAATGTTCATGAATGGGGAAAACAAATAATATGATAATCAAAGAGCTTCTTTGAAGCTCCTTAAACGTAAACTAAAAAAAATAACAGATACAACATCTTACACAAATGCATACCTATTGAGAAACCTCTATTGGTTTTTTTTTGCTGAAGAAGAAAAGCACAATTAATGTAAAACAACAAACCACAATAGCAATGATGATTCATTTTAATGCAGTTACTTCCCCCCTACCACTTGTTTTGGTATTTTCCTTTTGACTGCCCCATTTTGAGACTTGTCAAATGCAAATGAAGAAATGAAGGTAGGAGCAATGGTTGCATGTTCTAGATCTTCATTTTCCACCAAATGTTTATCAAAGCAGATCAGTCCCAGGCAGAATGCAAAGGTTATCTATGGCCTTGTGACCTCTGAATTCAAAGCTCTGCTTGAAACAGAAGAAAGAGAAAAGGTCAAAGAAGGCAGCTGCAAAATCTGATATATATTAAGACAATGTCCAGCTCTTGCTGCCTTGTTGCCTTAACATCAAACAGAATTATCTCCTGTTGTGACCACTATCAATGGAAAATCAGAATTTTCTATTATTGCATAGCGCACAAAGATATCAATGAGATATCTGAACAATTTTGACCTTCCATAAATCTCAGAGTATTACCAAGAATCATTCATATTTGACACATAGACTTCTTTCCTTTACCCACAAGGAGTCATTATTGGGAATTAATGTGATTTGGTAGTTGACTGCATCAGAGAAACTTCACTTTAAGTCTGCCTGCAGTTTTGAAGCTTCACTGGGTGATTTTTGCCCAAGCACCATTTCACAGCCCAACTTACTTCTAAGCATCATTGTTTAAGCAATGGGAAAGAAAGCCATGTTTGCTTCCATAACTTCTTTATAGGTAAGAATACCACAGTAGAATAAAGGGGTGCCACTAGTAGAAATGCACTAAAGGAAGCAATGCATATGTAGTAAATCATGCAGTATTAAACAGGTATCTTTTCCCCCCAATTGTCTTGAGCTCCTGGAGATAAGAGAAAACATAAACTGAATGAATGAGTAAAAGAAATTCTAGAGAAGAAAATAAAGGCTCAGGTTTGGATTTTCTGTAAAACGTGGTTTATCTCCTGTCTCATCTGAAGTGTTAGTGAACGTACATCCTGCTCGTAATTATTTATGACCTCAGTTGTACTTGGCAGAAGACTCCATAATTCTCCCCAAAATTGTAACCAAAATGCAACTTAATGCAAACGAGTGGAAAATTCACCATGATGACTATATCCTAAATCTTCATAGGATTGTGGGGTGGGTGGAGGAGGTGTGAGTCTGTGTGTGTTGTATATTAAATTCCATTTTTATCTCATTGCAATATCACAGCTCTCATGATTTACAATGTCACAGTAAAAAATAGCAAAGGCATTAAAAACAACATGCAATCTAGATTGCAAAGCCAGAGTAGGAAAGAAAAAGGAAAACAACAAGACATCCAGGTGACGTTCCTTGTAGAAAACTCAGTGTTTAAGAAATTTATAAAAGCTGCCAGGGAGGAGGCCAAGCTGATCTCTGTGCTGACCCCATTCTCTAAAGTTTGTGCAATGCTATGGAGAAGTGTTCCTTTTAGCTTTGCCTCCACTAACATCGTAGAAACATGGGGAAACAAAGAACCCATCTCTCATCATGATTTAATAGGATGGTCTGAACCTAGTTGGAAGAAACAATCTTGTGGGTACCCAGATGCCAAAGGATGAAGAGTGTTGTGAGCTAACAGCAACATGTTAAATTGAAATTGGTAAACTATCCACAATAGTTTGTAAGATGAAACAATGTTTCCCAGTGATACAGTGATACCTCATCTTACAAAACCTTCATCAAACAAACTTTTCGAGATACAAACCCAGGGTTTAAGATTTTTTTGCCTCTTCTTCCAAACTATTTTCACCTTACAAACCCAAGCTGCCACCACTGGGATGCCCCGCCTCTGGACTTCTGTTGCCAGCAAAGCGCCCGTTTTTGCGCTGCTGGGATTCCCCTGAGGCTCCCCTCCACGGGAAACACCACCTCCGGACTTCCGTGTTTTTGCAATGCTGCAGGGAAATCCCAGCAGTGCAAAAACAGGTGCTTCGCTGACAACGGAAGTCCGGAGGTGGGGTTTCCCATGGAGGGGAGCCTCAGGGGAATCCCAGCAATACAAAAACGGGTGCGTCGGCTGGCAAAAGGGTTGCACGCATTAATCGCTTTTCCATTGATTCCTATGGGAAACATTGTTTCATCTTACAAACTTTTCACCTTACAAACCTTGTCCCGGAACCAATTAAGTTCGTAAGACGAGGTATCACTGTACATTGTTTGTAACATGCTTAAGACATGGCCTGCGGTGTTGTTAATAAAACAGAAACCAAATGAAGCTCATTGAACCATTTGTCCTCCTGCAAAGGTTTTCAGGGAAAATTAGGGGCATTTTCTATGTTATGTTATGATTGTGTGATTAGGAATGAGAGTTATGCTGTTCCAAAATCAAAGATAGCTGCAGGATTTGTTAGATAGCTTTAGACTGATTTGGCTTTCATCTTTTCTTTGTCATATGAAAATGCTGATTGACTTCACAGAAACGGAAAAACCTCTAGGAAGTTCTAGAATCTAGATAAGAAAACCAATTTGTTTCGCTGCTATTCCAGATGCTAACAATCAATTTATTCCCAAAGGATAGTTCAAAAAAGTGGCTCAAACCTAGGGATATTGTGTAGATTGAACAAAAATTGAAACCAGCGAATTTCTGCTTTGGGCATCAAATCCTACATTGAAGGGGGGAAAGCAGCTACAGGCTGTTAAAAAAGGCTTTGAATAAATATTTTAAACTGCAACATTTTATTTCAATTTTTTCTCCTTCTCTGAAATGTATTTATAAAAGTTATACTGCTCCAAGTCTTCGGAGACGGGTGGCATACAAATCTAATAAATAATAAAATAATAATAATAATAATATACCACTGGGAAAGTAGCCCTGCATCTTGTCTTCCAGAAACCTGATTGGGTGTCTTGTAAATTAGCAATTCTTCATTGTTTTGGGTTATAGGACTATAATTAGGTTTAGCTATAGCAAACTATACAACACATACATTGTGCTTTGTTTATTTGGGATTCCAATTTACAGTAGCATATCGTATGGATATTAGCCACCATACTTCATTATGTTTGTGATATTTTTCCACAGTCCTGTAATTAATGTTTGCATTTTGTCTCTCTATATGTTCAGAAACAAAGAAAACATTGTTATATTTTTATGATCTTCCTGACAAGGCAGTGCTGGATGAACTTAATACATCTGTTTTCATTTATCAAATATTAAAACAATTAGGTCTCAGGGAGGCTAACACTTAATAATACAATAGACAAACACACATACATAATCCTCATGCCTGGTGATAAAAATATACTTTAATCTGATAAACTGTGATCTGTTCCTTTAGATTTGGAGCAGGGGCGGGTTCTGGATCATTTTGCTGCTGGTTCGCTCAGGATTGCCCCATGTGTGTATGCACACTTTGCATGTGTGCGTGACCACAGCAATTTAATTCTACTGTTCTGCTCGGGTCCTTTTAGACCCAAAATGAAACTTTTAGACCCTGTAAAAATTTTTCCCTGCATATCAGAAACTTGAAATTACATGATTGTGTCTCATTTGAGGGGTTCTTTCTAAGGGGGTGGGTGGGGGTTTTTTTTTGGGGGGGGGGTGCTTAGTTTTTGCTGAGCAAAAATACTTACACTTGTACTCCTATGGGTCCTTTTAGACCCGAAGTAAAAATAGGTTGGTTTTAGCTACTGGAATTGTTTTTTTGAATACTTTTTTTTGCTAGTATACTAATTTGAATGTTTCTGAACACAATGAGATGAAATTTGAAATGAAAAAAAAGATGCTTATTTGTTTATTTTGCTCAGAAAAGGCCCCCCCCCCCATTTTTGTGCAATTTTATTCATTTTTATCTACGTTAGGCTGCAAAATCAGAAATTTGTGACTATCTTTGGCATTGCCATACTAATTTGAACATTTCTGAACATATTTTTGGAAAAAACCTGACTCTGTCTTCTTTGTGGCAGCCCCTGAGATATCGGAACATTGCTATAATGTCACTTCTGGTCTTTCTGTTCATTAAACTAGACATATCGAACTTTATATTCTGGTTTCTTTATGATGGGAATGTATCTGATATAAAGAAATAACTATATAGCTTTCTTGATGTTTCTTTCTTTCTTATTCATGATATTCAATTGCCTTAATTTCAAGAAGACTTATTTATGGAGCACATTATCACGAGCACCTTAAGATAAAGAGATTATTCTATTTCCTAATTCAATTAGGTCAAAGTAACTGATAAGCCTTGATATAATGCAGATGTGCAATGCATCCACAAACCTGGTGCAAATCGTAACTCTTACATAGATCTGTAATGTCGATTTAGAGCAAATGTATATAAATGTTATGCCTCCACCATTACAGTCATGTGAATGCACTGCAGAGGCTTAACAACTTAAAACCATGTTTATAGCCATTCAGAGTGTACCATGGTTACATGACCATATTTTATAATGGTTTTGCTGAATGGTTTTACTTTTCATTTTTGGCTAAACCGTCCGTAGCAAACCGCTGGTTCACTTAACTGTGGTGTTGCTTAATAATCATTGTAAAAAATGTAAAATTTGTTTGTTTATTTATTTATTTAATTTCTATGCCGCCTTTCTCCTTAGACTCAGGGCGGCTTACAACATGTTAGCAATAGCACTTTTTAACAGAGCCAGCATATTGCCCCCACAATCCGGGTCCTCATTTTACCCACCTCAGAAGGATGGAAGGATGGGTCAACCTTGAACCGGTGATGAGATATGAACCGCTGACCTTCTGATCTACAGTCAGCTTTAGTGGCCTGCAGTACAGCACTCTACCTGCTGCGCCACCCCGGCTCATGTGGTTGGTCCTGTATCCACCAACCATAGAATCACTCACCAGAATTCTATTTATGACCACTATGAGTTACAAATGTGATGGACAGATGCCAATATAGTTGTAACTTAATGACTAGCTCTATACTAACCAATGATTGCAATTATAAGTCTCTAGTCCAACAAATTTGACATCCTCCAGATTTGTTGATCTAAATGCTCAGGACCATGCATGAGCAGAGTTCTGATTCCCACACTTCTGGGTTAGAAAAATCTGCTCTTGACCGCTTGCACCAATATCCTGTCCTGATTTTAGTATATTTTTTCCTCTTTTAGGAAACAAAGAGGCTTTAAGTCAATTGAAATGATGTTTACTTGTTTTCTTTAAAGCATTGGAAGAAGTTTCTATTCCAGTTTTGAGAAGATCAAGATCTGTTTGGCTATTCCACTATAAGAATCACATTCCCAGAACTGGAAACATACAGCAACATATAAGGGACATGAGTCAAGAACTGAAGCCAACATCCTTTAAAAGGATGAAAGAAGCAAAGAAAATATACACCATGAAGTTATGTTCCATTTCCCTAAAGAAAATAAACGAACTGTTCAGTGATGATTCTGAATGTAAAGAAACCAGAGATTTATAATTTCTTTCAGAGAAGACACTGCTCCTAAATTTAAGCATGAAAGGCTTTCTGGAGGATAAATTGATATCTAAATATGGAAGAATAAATATTTCTTAAAGTTAACTTCTCTGAATGATGAGTTTCTTACGCAAGATAGAAATATAGAATATTTCTTGAAGTATCACCACTAATGTATACTACCACCACCAATATTTTTAAAGTAACTGTTCCTCTAGGTTCTGCCATGCATTTTAGAGTTTGGTACCAAACAATATTTAAAATGTTGGCATTTCTGTGTTTGATAATTCCTAATAGGAATTTAAATACTTTTGTTCCTATTTTGTACAGCAACATAGATTCTCTGCTGATAAAATTGCTAGAGGCTTTCACATTCAAGGTTGAATTGCATCTTTAAAGATCAGCTGGTAGAAAGTTTCAAGAGGCTATAAATTGTGCCAATTAATGAAATGTAAATGTCTCATGATTAAATAGTTTAACTTAGGTGGTTAAAACAAAACAAAAATTCTGGGACAGTTTCACTCTTCTCTTGAGATATCTGCTATGGCTTTAAGAGGAAAGTCTGATTTAAATTCATAATCTTAGTCTGTTTTTGGGAAAAATGGCTCAGGATTATCATTTGAGAGCCTTAAAAACGTGTGTCTGCTTTCACAAGAGGATGCTTCTCATTATAAAATTTATATTGAAAAAGGTCTCAAAACCATGATTTCTGCCCCAGTAAAAGACATTCTCTGCTAAATGATTTTTGCCCGGAATTTCGGTGATCTGATTTATAGTCTTGAATGATAAGTTTGGCACCTTTGCCAGACTTTGTTGATGCTTCACTCTAGAGAGAGAAATAACTCCCTTTTCCTTGCCATTCAAATCTGCTTTCCACTGTATGTTCTTTTATCAATGAAGAGTGTGATTTTACTATGAAATAAGAAACTTTTGAGTTGATGGGTTCGCTACAAGGACCGTGCACAGGACAGTGCTGGCTGCATTGGAATTCATATCTAAGACATATGAAATCATTACTCCTCTCCATTCTGTCCTGTTGAGACCACCCTTGTAATATATATATAAGTGTTTGTGTGTGTGTGCATTTATGTGTTTGTTTGTTTATTCAATTTCTATGCCACCCTTCTCCCGAGGCTCATGACAGGTTATAACATATTAGAAATCTACATAAAATTATATTCTAAAAAACCCACAGTTAATAACTAAACAAACAGATTCATACATCATACATCCTACATTCATTCATTGGGGCAAAATATCCGTTTCAATGGCCACAAGCCTGCCAGCAGAGGTGGGTCTTCAGAGTTTTGTATGTATGCAATATTTTCTACAATGTAAATATGACACATATGATGAAATTCTGTACATTACGTTACCAAAGGATATGAACAAGTTAGAAAAGGCTGAGAGACCAATGGAGATAATAGAAAGATTTGAGAATATATCCAGCGAGCATAGGCTAAAGAATGGGGTGTTAATTCTGAAAAAAAAGGACTTAGGGAAGACTTCATAGGCATATTTACATACATAGAGGAAAGCCCTCAAGAACTATTTTCCATGATTATAGATATTTACATCAAAAATAATGGTTCTAAGATGCAGCTCCATAGATTTCATTTAAATATAGCAAAAAAATTCAAGATGGTAAGATCTGTCCAACACTGAAACTAAAATGAAGGTTTGGATTATCTGTAAGTTTTCAAGAAAATCTAGACAGGTTTGTACCATAGATGATTTGACTGGTTTTCTGGCATACTGCAAAGATTTGAAAACTGAATGGATCTTTGTCTAACTCTGTAATCCTATCATTTTCTATTCCTCTTGTTCCAAAAATGTTTTCTTTTAAAAAATCATGGTATATTTCTCACTTTTACTATTCTGATTGGGTTTTTAAAAAAAAACACCTTTGGATTGTTGTTTAGTTGTATTGTACAATTGCACCATTTCATTGCTACATTAAAATTTAAATTTGCCATCAGATGTTGGCTGCACAATCTTGCTGTTTGAGATATTTCAGTCTTACTTCAAGGTTTCAGCTTAGGTTATAAACTGCTGCTATGCTATTCCATATCCAAATTGTAGGATAAGTCTAATGTTTGCTGTTCATGTTATTGTATAAATGTCATATATTCACTGTAGTATCCTAGCATTAAAGATAGGAGTTTGAAGAGGAGGAGGAGGAGGAGGAGGAGGAGGAGAAGAAGAAGAAGAAGAAGAAGAAGAGGAGGAGGAGGAGGAGGAGGAGGAGGAATGGTGATCTGCTCTAATTAATCCAACTTCATTTATATATCATAAATTCCACGATCACCCACCACAAAATTCATTTTAATGAGAACTCTCCCCCTCGCCCCCCAGCAATCTAGCACTCTTTGTTATGAGTTAAACCACACTGCTTCATCAGCCTCTGGCTTTTGTTCTCGGTTTGTAAAACAAGCTAGTCTGGCATCAATGTGCTCATTGAAGAAGTCCAATTGCATTTGAGTTCCTTGGAAAATGTGGATGAATCTATTTCAAAGCAATGGTTAAAATACTTTCTCCCTAATACCTATGGGAAACAATATCTGGCTCGGGGTAAAAGAATTACAATCGTGTGAGAGTGCCAACTTTCATGAATGAATGATTAAAGAATGAAAAGTAATTAAGGATAAAGAAAAAACTAAATGACCCAGAGGAACAGGCATAATTAACAAAGAAATAAAAATCCAAATCGTATAACTGGTTGGCTGAGATCAGCATTTGGAACATCAAAAGAAAAAGAACGGAAAAGGAGAAAAGGTATATTATTGAAAAAGAAAACATTTTCCTTTGTGTAAAGTTTTTAAAGGTTTTCCTGGCCTGGTTGATTCCAGCAATAGGAGGCAGTACTCATCTTCATTTTTTAGTTGAGAGAGCCAGCATTGTCTGAAGATATTTATTGTATTTCCATGGTCATGTGGCCAGCATGACTATACACTGAGACTCACAAAACATTGTTACTTTCCTACAAAAATGGTAGCTATTTACAGTGTTCCCTTGACTTTCGCAGGGGATGCATTCCAAGACCCGCAAAAGTCAAATTTCCGCAAAGTAGAAGTGCAGAAGTAATTACACTATTTTTGGCTATGAACAGTATCGCAGGACATCCCCTAACACAAATTACAATTTCCCATTCCCTTAACAATCTTTAGATTAATACTCACCATTATTACTGGTACTCAGCATTGAAGGAGATACTTAATGATCCTGATATTTATTAACATAATTATTTATTAACAATAATTTGGTGACGATGTATGATGTCATGGGTGGGAAAAATTGTGGTATTAAACCCCCCCCCCCGTGACGTATTTTTAAATTAATTTTTTAAAAAACCATGGTACAGACTTTTCGTGAATGTTGGACCCGCAAAAGTCAAAAGAACACTGTATATGCTCGCATTTGCATGCTTTTGAACTGCTAGGTGGGCAGGAGCTGGGCAAAGGTGGGTGCTTACCCTGTCACGCAGCTGGGGTGGGCTACTGCCCGGATAGGGGACGGAACACAGTGGGGTGGCGAAAATGCAGCTCTACCCCAGAGCACCCAATTTGCACTGAAAGATGTTGAAATAAAATGCAGGGCGTCCTGAGTAAGCCACACCCACAGTGTGGTAGTAAAAGTTTTGGGAGCCCTTCACTGCACCCACCACTCGGGTCACAAACCTGGGCTGTCAGCTTTCTACTGATAAGCTAATTATCTTAAACTGCTGAGCCATTGCATATCCTTGTAAAGTTTTTAGAATATAGCTTTTTATGCACACTCTGCCTGTGATTTGAAATATTCTTCAGCTTTCTTTTAAAAATTGTTAGTACTGTGTGCATAACTAGTTGGGTTTTACAATATACAACTTAAGCCAGCAATGTATAGTTAACACACTACTGCTTTAAGAGGTGTTTATTTTATTTTTATTTATTTATTTTATTTATTGGATTTGTATGCCGCCCCTCTCCGCAGACTCGGTGTTCGTGTTGCAATCTGCTATAAGAGGAAGTCAGCAGCATCTTAATTAAAATTATTATAATTATTATTATCTCTCAGAGTTCAGAGCCTAATTAAACTCTTTTCCTATTGAGAATCTCTGATTCTATGCTGGTTTGTCTATATGACTATTCTATTGTAAGGACTACTGTGTGCAGTAAGAACTATGTGTTTCAATGTTGGTTGGTTACTTACTTACTTACTTACTTACTTACTTACTTACTTACTTACTTACTTACTTACTTACTTACTTACTTACTTATTTACTTAGTCCAATGCACAATAATACACAATGAAGGCTATAGAGGTTATACTCGAGTAAAATATATTAGAGAATAAATAGAAGTGAAAATTTAGGAAGAGAATATATCAATTAGAGAATAGAAGGATATTATGAGAGTAATATAAGAATAGAATAGAAGAATAGTAGATACGATATATGAGATATAGGAGAGACAATAGGACAGGTATAGTAATAGAACATATCAATGAAAGAATAGAAGAAGAGATATAGGAATAGAAGAATGGTATAGGAGATATAGGAGAGCAATAGGACAGGGGACGGAAGGCACTCTAATGCACTTGTACTCGCCCCTTACTGACCTCTTAGGAATCTGGATAGGTCTTAGGAATCCAAGTAAGGCTTGTATTGAGTATATTGATTGCTATATTTACCAATGACTAGGACTGTTACTGACTATGATATTTACCTAAAGTTAACGTTGTTTGAAATACTGCTCCTATCTCTGTGATATTAGCTGGATATCTGCTATCTCCATGTTTTCTTCTTTGCATCCTGTGTAGCAGAGTTTATTCTTATCACCTAACAAAAATGTTGAATTTCAAGGGCAGGTTTGCTTCAAGAATGCATTTCCCAACCAAATCAAAATATGGAACCATCTAGTGTGTTTTACACATTTTATTATAAAGGATAAGAAATCATGTCCCCCATTTCTTCAAACAGAGATAAATAAACAGTAAATATGCTTGTAGGTTTGACTTATTTTAAAACGCTCCCCCTTTACCATTGAGTCCACACAGTCCATAGCCTTCTGGGTTTGGTAACTTTTAGAAAAATGCCACTTAGAAGAAGCACCACAATCTTTGGACATAAATGAATATTGTTGAAATAAGAGCAAAAGCAACAGTTGGCAGGGACCACTGAACAAAAACAGTTATAAAAGTCATCCAGAAAAAAACAACAAATTAACCCCTTAGGTAGGAATATGTAAATACAAACAAATACATAAATACACAACTTAACTTGAAAACTGTCCCAATTACAAAGAACACTATGGAACATCCTTGGGTTTTTCTTCATATTTTGTTTTAGAAATGAATGCTTATTTTGTGCCCATACATGGAAGAAAGATGATTTCCCTGGATTAAAAGGATGCTGAGATCATTGTATTAGATACAACAGAAATTATTAATTAAAAATAATTTTAAAAAGCTTAGGCATTGCTTAAACCCAATGATGTTTTAATTTAAGAGTCCTGTACATAATAGAAAGAGAATAATTACTGGTTTGAGAAAAATGAGTAACTCATTGTATATCTGAGAAAGACAGGAGCATAAAAAGATGAATTACCAGATCATACAGTTTCTGTATCTAATCCAGGATTATCAACTGTGATAATAAGGTAGCTCAGGCAGGCACTTGTATGATTGTTTCATAAATTTTCAGACATAGCACTAGCAATTGCACTTAAACTTAATACCACTTCATAGTGCTTTACAGACCTCTCTAAGTGATTTACAGAGTGAGCATATTGCCCCGACAATCTGGGTCTTTTACTGACCTTGGAAGGATGGAAATCTAAGTCAGTCAGGATTGAACTGCTGGCAGTGGGCAGAATTGGCCTGCAATACTGCATTCAAACCACTGCACCACCCTGGCTCTTGAGATACAGGATTTAGAACTTCTACATGTCAATATAGTCTACTATAAAGTGACCAGATTGTAAACTTGGCAAAGCAGGACATCATTGTGGGAGGATGGGGGCAGGGGGCAGACACTAGTGTCCGAGGGCAATGAGTTGGAAAGGTGGGTATCTCCGTTGACTTACCAGGAAGGGGAGATGGAGGAATAGCATGAGGACCAGCAGGCTGTTTGGCAGAGAAAAGCACTGAGGGGCTCCTCCTTCTCGGAATGCCAATAAACCACGCCTCTTTTAAGACCCAGCCGACGGTACCTCCCCGACCCCCATGCTTCTCTCCTGCCCCAGCTTTCATTTCTCCCCATGGTTTCTCCGCAGTTCAAAAGGAGGCGTCGAGAAGTGAAAGGCAAAAGGCGGCCTGGATGAAACGGTAGGGAAACTGTGGAGTGAAGCAAAAGCTGTGGTGGGAAAGAAGTGCGGGAATGGGGAAGGCACCATTGGCTGGGTCTTAAAAGGGGTGTGGTTTATTTGCATTCTGAGAAGGAGGAGCTCCCTCAGCGTTCCCCCCGCCAAGCAGCCTGCTGGTCCTCACGCCTCATTACTACAAGCCTAAAGTAAGGTGACCGGACATCCTGTTTTTTAAAAATCAGGACTTTTTAAAAACGCTGCAGGATGCCAGACAAATTGTTCAAAGCAGGACTGTCCCACCAAAAGCAGGATGTCTGGTCACCTTAGCGTCTCTCCACTTCACATTAATTTGCCTGAATGAATTATTGGCATAATTAATTAATAAACTCCTGGATTTTTTTAAACTAGTTATCCTTTGCTTTGGTGGTTCAGAATTCTTTTTTGCATTTTTAAAAAAATTCCTCATGGGTGGACTTTGACATTTCTGCTCTTATTTATCATACAGTGGTCGAGAGGTGTGTATACAAATGTTCCACTATTTCCCTGTATTCCCTTAAGAATTCTGGTTGCAAAATTTCCCATTTAATTTCAGTGAAAATACCAAATGTATCAAAGTTCTAAATTATCATCTTGTATTTTGGTTATCGTAAGCCTCTTTATGTTGAGAAAATATTTAAAGGCACATATGTAGATATTGCTGAATCAACAAATTAATATAATCTTCCCAAGGGATACAGATAAAAATAAGTAATATCATGTTTATATGTAAATGATCAGCATACATAGAAATGATGGACCACAGCTTACTGCCAAAGTTATGTTTTTTTGAAACCATAAAAATAGGAATGAGATGAGTCAATAGTTTGATTGCCAATATTCTTCTAATATGGTGTTGTGTCTAATTTATTTATTCAATTAGATGTACATTGGAAGCTGAAATATCAATGAAAGACCTTGTCACCTTGGTAAAATATCTGAATTAGATTTCAACACTCATTAAAATGCACATTGAATTTTGGATATGGGTGTATTGGAAACAATAACCCACAATCTTACAAATCTCCGAATTCGGGATTACATGCACCATCTAGATAATGATCTAGGGCAGCGTTTCCCAACCGGTGTGCCGCGGCACAGTAGTGTGCCGCGAGACACTGGCAGGTGTGCCGCAGAGCTACGGAAGCTCCAGCTGGGCAGGGCGCTGCCGGTGCCGACCTGGAGCGCCCGCTCGCAGCTGTCCCCCGGCTCCTGCCCGATGCCGCGGTTTCTGGCGCTCTCCTGCTGAGCCCCAAAGAAGGAAGGCAGGAAGAAGAAGGAGAGCTTCGTTCTTCGTGCCTTTTTCCCGCCTTCCTTCTTTGGGGCCTAGCACGAGAGCGCCGGAAACCACGACATCGGGTAGGAGAGGACAGGAGAGAGCGCGGGCCGGGCCGGAGAGGCGGGCCGGGGCTGGGGAGCGCGCGGGGGTTGCCCTTTTGGTTTGGAGCTGCAAGCGCGGCTCCCCGAGGCAGGCGGGCAGGCAGCTTCCCTCCCTGCGCCTTTCCCTTTCCCAGCTGCAGCCGCACCCCCCCCGGTCCCCCCCGCCAGTGCCCTCCCGCCGGGCCCTGGCGTCGGCGGCAAGTGTCCTTTGGGGCCCGGCGGGAGGGCACTGGCGGGGGGAGTGGGGGGGGTGGCTGCAGCGGCCGCAGGCAGTCGCGGGGAGATGGCGGCGGCGAGAGGGAGCTCCAGGCGGCGGGAGCTCTCTCTCTCTCAGCTGACTGCAAGTGGGAGCTCTGACGGTGGCGATTGGACGTGCTGCTGGACGCCGTACTGCTGGCGCTGCGGGCTTGGCATATACGGCGTCCAACAGCACGTCCAGCTGCCGTCAGGGCTCCCGCTTGCAGTCAGCTGAGAGAGAGAGAGAGAAAGAAAGAAAGAGAGACATATAAGAGAGGCAGAGAGAGAGACAGCAAGAGAGGCAGAGAAAGAGACAGAGAGAGAAAGAGAGGCAGCAAGAGAGGCAGAGAAAGAGAGACATAGCAAGAGAGGCAGAGAGAGAGAGAAAGAAAGAGAGACATAGCAAGAGAGAAAGAGAGACATAGCAAGAGAGGCAGAGAGAGAAAGAGAAAGAAAGAGAGACATAGCAAGAGAGAAAGAGAGACATAGCAAGAGAGAAAGAGAGAGAAAGAGAGAGAAAGAGAGACATAGCAAGAGAGGCAGAGAGAGAGAAAGAAAGAAAGAGAGACATAGCAAGAGAGACAGAGAGATAGCAAGAGAGGCAAAGAAAGAGACATATAGCAAGAGACAGTGAAAGAGAGAGAGAGAGCAAGAAAGAGAGAAAAAAGCAAGAAAGAGATAGCAAGAGAGAAAGACAGAGGAAGGGAAGGAGGGAGAGAGAAAGAGCAAAAAAGAGAGGAAGAAAGAAAGAGGGATGGAGAGAAAGAAGGGAAGGAAGGAAAAGAGAGAAAGAGGGAGAAATAGAGCGAAAGGGAGGAAGAGAGAGGGTTTTTTTGTCCAAACTTTTCTTTAGCCCACCCCCCACCCCCCACCCACCCTTTCAATGTTCCCCAGGATTTTGAAAATATGAATAATGTGCCGCGGCTCAAAAAAGGTTGGGAAACACTGATCTAGGGAACTACATGTTAGTCCTACTCATTTTAAATAATTTCCCATTTAAATTAATCCACTCAATTATAACTGCTTTCCATTCAGGGCATTTGCAATCCATATCTGTGATCTCTTTCTTCTTTTGGATTCTTTAATTTCCAACCCACTGTCCAAAGGTGTAAATAATAGATAGGAAATAACTTCACTTGTTTCCTGGGCAACTTTTTACAGTATGTTTTTTGCTATCTTGAAACAGGGAATTCATGTCTTCATAACTCCCTGCACGACTAGGCTTGTAATAAATGTTCCTTAGACAGTTTCATAGTCCAACATATTGAAGGGCTTGGAGAAATGATTGTATCATGTCAAGTTATGTCAACTTGAAAACTTATTTTTTTTTTGATAATGTAAAAATTCAGAATTCAGAACAATGTTTGCTATTAATTGCAAACCTTAACATTTTCACAAGTGTTGTGATGTATAATTTTATAATGTCCCATAAATCAGAGGTTATAGTCACAATCAGCCTAATCAGTCCAATGAAGGTTGAATAACAGATGTGAAAGTCTAGCAATTTACTAGTAACATTTACATGCAAACCAGCAAAACTGATAAAGTTAATCCAGTTAATACATGGTTATGATATTTGCATATTTTCTGTATTTGTGTATCCATGTCATAGATCTATGTACAAATAACCTTGATTTTGCATTTTTTTTAAAGAGCTGTGCCTTTTCTTTTTCTTTGTTTTACATAGGACATTCCTACTGAAATGTTATATAAAGCAAAGTGAAGCTATAGCAGTCAGAAAGAAAAAAAATCACAATTCCTTTTGTTATCATGCTATCAAACATAGTTGAAATATTTGAAAGAATCCAATTGTCTGGATTGACCAATTTTAGCCTAGCCATACAGGTCAATTGACCATTCTCGCCATATTGTTCTTATTTTTCTGTCCAACTTGATTTGTTGTCTCTTTGAAGGATACTCCATGTCTCAAATAGGTTTAATGAGAAATGACTCATACACACCACATTGTTCTGATGTCAATCATATTTTCTGATGCCAGGTTGTAAGGCCACAGTTGCATTTTAAGGGACTACAAATAAATAGCAGTTGTGCTTCTGCATTGAGTTGATCCCATTTTCCCGACAGACAAAGAACTTCTGCCATCCATTAGACTCTATTTCTGGGTTGTTGTTTTTTTTCAAAAGGCCACTTGGTTTGCATGTCCTATATTTTTTTAAAAAAATCCTCTTCATCAAAGCAAAACAACAACAACAACAACAACAACAACAAAAGGCTTTGGTTAAAAGATACCAGTTCATTTGTGGCAATCAAACCTTAAAGTTGTCCACTGAAATAGCCACAAAAGCTATTTTATATTATTCATAATCCACAGTTTCACCTGTCCCTCGGCTGGACAGTGACTTGTGTTTGTTTACTGCAGCCAGGGAAATAAGATCCGAAGACAGTTAGCATGTTGGAATTCAGTATTTTCAGGGTGTTTCCACCTTCTGCTTCTAAAGATTACATAAGGTGTCTTTTGGACGGCCACTATCTTCTCTGATCTTTAAAAGTCCAAGGGACGGATCGATCATCATCGTTGTAGAACGTAATGAATAACTTGGACCTTTGAAGTAATGCCATTTGATCCCATTTATTTTTCCATGGTGTTGCCCAGCTGAATAAAACATCCCATTGAGATTGGAAGGGCCACAGGCATCAAACCACCAACCTGGAAATATTAGGAACAAAAAAAGACTCGTTAAGTATTGAACCTTGGATCCTTTGGTTTGCAATAGGAAGCTGATGAGCAAATATATTGTGGGAAGCCCCCCTTACCCTGAGAATGAAATAATTCATGAAATATTGAAAATGCAGAATATTTTATTTCCCCAAAGAGAGAAATGGAGAAACATGCTCTTAACGACAGAAAGCAGACTCAGTCTTTTTTAATAAGCCAGGAAAATGGTGATGCACATGTAGCTCTGGGTAACTGATGGGTGAGGGCTTGTGTCCCGGCAATATTTTGTTTCTGTGCATACTCAGGAAGCAAAATCATGCATGGAAACAAAAAAATCATCCAAATCTCAGAAGGTCAGAGAAGGCCCTTCACCATGGTTCATTATTCTAACTCTTAATTTAAGAATTCTGGGTATGTGTTGTGGAAACGCTTAGAGCAGTATAATTTAAAAATTCCACTAATATTTAAAGCAATGATTTTTTTTCTTTTGCTTTGAATATTTAAAACAATGATTTTTTCCCCTTTTGCTCTCTGAAAGCCAAATATCCTCTGGCTACCCTAGTCAATTAATTCAGGTAAATATAGCCCTTCTTGTTCTAAAGATCTTTGTGGATTTATATAAATAAAATATCAATATGAAACATATTGTGTTCTTCCTGGTTTTTACAAAAACAAATTTAACCCCAGCAGAATCTATATATTATTAGCTATATTATCCTGCCTTCCTTTTATTGAACAACTAATTTTTTATAGCATTTATGGCCATTTCAAATTTCAGCATAAAAGCTGCATACAAATTTATTGCTATAAACTATACCTGTGGATCTTCAAATCATCATATTTTGTAATAGCAAATAAGAAAGTCACAATCTGTTTTTATATGTAATATTATATTTTATTTTATTATAAATGCTAAAGCAATATGAATAATTGAAATGTTGAGAAAGTAGACTACTCGCTATTCAAGTGGACCCTAATTTTAATCTGGCCTTATAAATTTTATCACTTAGTTTTATTCAAACTTAATACCACTTTTCTAAATTAATATGAAAATATGATTTTCAGATAGTAAGAATCTACAGCATACTTTATATTTAACTAATTGTGAGCTAATTGCTATAATATAGCAAAGTCTTCAATGGTTTCAACCTTATCACCATGCAAGCTTATGCAATTAATAAACATATTTGCAATTCTCAAGTAAGTGTTTAAAGATAAGATTTTGGACAATTTAAGGTTTCCAGCTTAGGTGGTTTTATCATATCAGTTCTTATTATCTTACTCTTTTGCTTTTCAGAACAACTAATATTATTTCTATTTATTTTCTTTCCTGCAGACCCAAAACAAAATACAGTGGTACCTCTACTTAAGAACTTAATTCATTCTGTGACTAGGCTGTTAGGTAGAAATGTTCTTAAGTAGAAGCAATTTTTCCCAATGTAAAAGCAAATAATGTGTGAAACCCATTAGGAAAGAAATCAAAGCTCGGAATTTGGGTGGGAGGAGGAGGAAGAAGAAAAGGAGGAGGACAGTCCCTGCCGAAGGAAGAAGGTGAGGTGACGGGAATCAAATGAATCCAAAACTTTAAAGCTTAAAAGAAAAAGAGGGACTCCCATACACCCGGCATGAGGCTGCCTCCCATACACTGCGCCAGAGAGATAAACACAAGCAGGCAAGAAGAGGGAACCTCCTGCTCCTTTGACTGAAAGGCAGCGGCGGCGGCTGCTGCTGATGCTACCTGCTGCCTCTTCCTTCCCATGCTGAAGAGCTCACCTGTCCTCTCACTTGCTCTCTTTGTAGCCAGCACCTTTTAAGTTTGGCTGAAGCTGAGTTGATCTGGCTGGGGCAAAACACTCCCTTTTGCCTTTCTGCACCAAGATGCTCTGGGAGGCAACCTCGTGCCGGGTGTATGGGAGGCAGCGCAAGGGAGTCACTACAGCGAAGTGGTTTATTCCCTTCTCCAAGTGCCCAGAGAAAGGAAAATGCTCTGTTCGCTCTGGGCTGCCAAAGCCTCCTTAAGCACCACCAAAAGGCTCCTCTGGCAGCCCAGAGAAGCCCAAGTTGGCCGGGATTAAAGGGGGAATAGCAGGAAACTTGCCGGGCCTTCGTACCGCTCTCAAATTTCCTGGGAAATTTTTCTGGGCTTGGGTTCTTTAGTAGAAAATGGTTCTTAAGTAGAGGCAAAAAAATCTTGAACACCCAGTTCTTATCTAGAATTTTTTTTTAGAGATGTTCTTAAGTAGAGGTATCACTGTGGTTGATATCTCTCCTTTACCATTTCTCACACATAGGCATTTTTGCATGGACAGTTTTTTAATGAGATGATGGTGCTATAACAAGCTATAAAATGAACATTTTCCTTGCTTTGTGTTAAATATTAAAATTATGAGCAACATCTTAAGTTGATTTCCACGGTTTTTCAATCAACAGTGAATTTTCTAAGGGTATATGCAAAAAACATATCCAATTTCAGTCCTTGGCATTGCTAGTAGAAATGATTCCAGATAATTGAGTTTAGAACATAGGACACAAAAACATTTAATTATCTAGTCTCCTAGTGGACAATCACTCAAATATGAGCCAGCTGTGTGCTGCAGCTGCCAAATAAGACAACACAGTCCTAGGCTGCATTAAGAGAGAGATAGAATTAAGATCATGTGAAGTGTTAATGCTACTTTATAATGCCTTGATAAGACCACAGTTGTAATATTGCATCCAGTTTTGGTTCCCACAATTTAAAAGATGTTGAGACTCTAGAAAGAATGCAGAGAAGAGCAGCGAAGATGATTAGTGACTGAATGCTAGGCATATGAAGAATGGTTGCAGGGAGTGGATATGTTTACTTTAATGAAAAGAAGGTCTAAGGGCAGTGATGGCCAACAACGGGTATGGTCAGGTAAGCAGAACCAGTAGAAATTTTTTGAATTTTTTTCTTTTTTTTCCTTCTGGGCTCTGGATATGTTTTTCCTATTGCAGTAAATAAGATTGAATGTGTATCATTTTAGAAGATAGGCGTGTGTGTGTGTGTGTGTGTGTGTACAGTTTATACAGTTTATATAGTAGATAATATATATTTTTGTGTGCCTGTGTGTAATATGTATGTGATATGTAATATGTATGTATACATATGGCATACATAGAATTAAATAGTACATTTTGGATGTTCAGTAAGAGTAAACAGATAGAGAAATTGTGTCTCTTTGAGGCGAGGA